>NC_064634.1:192672977-192976008 GCF_023864275.1 Schistocerca cancellata
ACAAAGAATAAAGGCTTTGTGGCCGAAAAATAATCCACATCTGTCCTTGGCATACATGGCACAGTTTCTGCTCAGGCACAAAAAGTATGATCCCTGTGTGGTCAGGAAGCTACGATAGTGCAGGTACTTGATGACCCTCCCACACAACAGGATCCTAGCACACTGGTATTTGTGCATACTACCTCACTGAAAAGGAAGGGTAATAACATGGAAAGGCACAAAGATGGGACAGACAGCACATTAGGTGACTTTCCCGTATGATTTGGCACTTCTAAAAATTTGAAAAAATGATGGCAGGTCAAACCCAGCAGTGGGACCCATATATCTGTTAATGAAAAGGTGTAGAAAACATCAGAACTGAAACAGAAAACTAGCATCCTAAATCATTTACCAGGTCCAAGAAGGCTCTACATCTGAAAGACCACCTGATGGAAAGGGAGAGGGGTGAAAGGGATAGCAGAAGTATAGATAAGGAAATAGTGCTGCAAAGGCTGGTGCCTCGCAGTTGCTAGGCACATGCTCACAAAAGAATTGTGAGCCCTCTGTGGGACCATTCTATGGTCCAAGCAAGAGTCTGTTACTAGAAAAATATGCAAAATGTTATCTTGGAAGATCACTGAGCCATCATTATAATGATACTGTAGTCTGTTATTAGCCATGGCTAAGCTTGTTGGTAACAGTTTCCTGGTGCTTGGTGCTATGATTATTAATCAAATTATTGTTCCTGTTCATATTAGGCCTGAGAATGTCAATGAACAAATACAGAGTTTCATGGGGTAAAATTATTAACTAGTATACCTCTGAGATATTCCTACTGGCAGGTCTTAATAATGGAGGAATCTTCCAAATAAACAAAATTCAGTTTCGCAGGCAGGAGTTACTAGTTTTGTCTTTCACTCTTTGGCTTAAATGACAGTTCAGGTGTCTTTATTACTGCACTAGACACTGTGCTTGAATCTGAATTGTTAGATAAGGTAACCATGTATGTGTATGATTTACTTGCTGCAACTCTACTTGATAGAATACCTTGTCTTGGTAGACAAAAATGTTACAAACATTTTTTAAGTCAGGAATTGCTGCAAATCTCCAAAAATCAACATTTGATAAGGATAAGATCAATTTTCCTGCACACATAATCTGTCCTTCAGGAACAGTGACAGATAGTGACAAAATCAGTCCAATACAGAGTGACTTTGTGAATTCTCAACTTTTGCACCAACCTGATACACCTAAGGACTTCTGTCTTGCAACAGATGCTTTCTGATGTGGCTTGGGAGCTTGTTCATTCCAAATTAGTGAAGATCAAGGCAAACCTTAATATCTGTGTCATACGAATTGCTAGCTGTATCCTGAGTGCAGAAGAGCATAGTCTGCCCCTTAAATAGAAATTTTAGAAATTGTTTAGGCTTTTATAAAATTTCATTGTTATATTTATCATATTCATGTCAGAGTCTTTTGTGACCATCAGGCTTTAGTTTTCTTTCAAGTGGCAAAATCTTGAATATCCACCGAGAACACTGGTCCTTATTATTACAAAAATGGCTTTGAAACGATCCATGGTAGTGGAGAAAGTAAAGTGGTGACCTTACCCCATCTTCCCCGAGGGCCTCCAGAATTTTTAGAACTAGTTTAGTAAGCTTCAGGCTACCAAATCTTGCTTGTGTAAGAAACACTTGTAGGCAACACTACTCAGACATGCGTAGAAGTGTTGAAACTCTCGAGGATGCTAACCAAACATGGAAAAAGGTTAAACAGTTACTGCTACTGAATAAAACTGATAAACTACCACAACACTATCGAATCTAAATAATGTATTGTTCTATAGCTATAATCATCAATCTGATTTTTGGTGTGTATGTACTTCCACAGTCTGTCAAGTTAGTCTAATGCAGTATATTCATTATGAAAGGGGGCATTATGATGCTACAAAATTTGCAAAGAAAATCAATCTCCCTTGCTACTTTCCAAACATATATAGAAGACTGAAACAACTTTTAAGAACTTGCATGATCTGTCAGAAGAGTAAACCATCAAACAAATGCTGCTAAATGTAGTTACGTTCAATATTTCCAACTAAACCACCACAAATTATGTCAGTTGACATCCCTGTCTGCTTAATTCATGCTGGGGGTGGAGTAAAACACTTAGTTGGAGTTTATGAGATCTTCTATAAATATATCAGTTTGTATGCCATGAAAACTATGATGGATTATGTATTGTTAAAAGAATTACAGATGATTACATATGAAGGATTGATGAGTCTGATGCACTATTGTCAGACAATACTTCTAACTTCACCAGCTCAAGATGAAAAGCAGTCCTAAGAGAACAGCAGGTTAGGCAAATTTCAGAGTCAGAACTGCATCCAGAGGCAAATTTTATGGTCAGGATCTTTAGAGAATTTAATTGATTCATTTGCTCTTATGGTACCAATCAGCAAACATTCTGGGTCTTGCATCTTGGACAGCTTGAGCATATAATCAATAATTTGGCACACTTCTCCACACAGTACACATCAACTGAATTATATTTTAGATAATTAGAAAGAAACAAATGGTTAGACTCTCTCCCTGACTCCCAAGGAAGGAAAGCTCCTGGGAGCTCTAATCACATTAACAGAAAATGCTGTAAGTTAAAACATACTCAAGAATTTCATGTAGGGGATCAAATATACTCGAGAACCCATGAAATGTCATCCCTTTTGAAAAAGAAAATCAAAAATGTCAACCAATGTATTCCGGCCCACTTCACATTGTTACAGTACCATGTGATGGGAGCTAATTGTTAGCCTTCTGTGAATGAAACAAAGTTAGGGGACTCTACCCTCACCAGACAGCTGCCCTGCAGGTGCAGCAACAATGAAAGGGTATCTGTTAAGAGGCCAGACAATGTGTGGTTCCTGGAGAGGGCAGCAGCCTTTTCAGTACCTGTAGGAGCAACAGTCTGAATAATTAACTGATCTGGCCTTGTAACACCAACCACAACACCCTTGCTGTGCTTGTACAGCAAATGACTGAAAGCAAAGGGAAACTGTGACTGTATTTTTCCTGTGGGTATGGAGCTCTACTGTATGGATAAATGATGATAATGTCCTCTTGGCAAAGTAATCCAGAAGTAAAACAGTCCCCCATTTGGATCACTGGTTGGGGCTACTTAGGAGGAGGTCATCATCAATCAGAGTGTGAAATGTAAGATCCCTTAATCATGCAGGTAGGTTAGAAAATTTAAAGAGGGAAATGGATTGGTTAAGTTGGATATAGTGGGAATTAATGAAGTTCAGTGGATGGAGGAGCAGGACTTCTGGTCACGTGAATACAGGGATATAAATACAAAATCAAATAGAGGTAATTACAGGGGTAGGTATAATAATAAATAAGGCAATAAGTTTACAAAGCAAAAGAGTTTACAAACTTTCTTGATACGAGAAGAATCTTTGCTAAGATATATTATTATTTTAGAAATTTATTTATTTATTACCAGAAATAAATTTAATAATTTGCATTAGATTGAGCAATTAATAATATGAATTTTAAGTATGCCAGAAATTTCATAATTTCAATTATTTTTAAAGAAGAGTAATTTTAACTGTTAGTACAAATCGATTGTAACACATTAATTTCTTTTTACATATTTTAGCCCAAAACATAACACACTGTATACAAAATCATATGAAGAACATTCAGATAGACAGCTGATATAATGTTCACATATGTAAGAATCGATAGTATACATGGTATCGCTTATTTCTATAAAAAAAAGGTAATGTCAGAGGAGGTTTTCCCATTACAGAGGGTACTGGTATTGAACAGAATTGGGGAGATAAGAAAGTTGTGGCATAACTTGATTAAAAGAAGAGATCAGTTGGCAGAATGCATTCTGAGACATCAAGGCTATCACCAATTTAGTATTGGAGGGAAGAGTGTGTGTGTGTGTGTGTGTGTGTGTGTGTGTGTGTGTGTGTGTGTGTGTGGTGTGGAAGGGGGGGGGGTGGGGGAGGAGAGTTGGGCAGATAAAAATTGGAGAGGAAGGACAAGAGAAGAATAAAAGTAAGCAGATTCAGAAGGATGTAGGTAGTATAGGTAGCAGAGTTATTTGGAGATTAAGAGGCGTCACAGTATAGGGTAGCATGGAGAGCTGCATCAAACCAGTCTTTGGACTGAGGATCACAACAACAATTCACACAAAGACATAACAAAATACCTATAGTAATGTTCTGTTCACACACACATTTATCCTAATGTACATAGAAATCTTGATCTATACAGAAGTCATCTACCTTGTAAGCATTAAAAGGAAAAATCTATCTATATCATTTATGTGACAGTACAAAGAATATAAGTAACAGGTGATCAAAAAGTCAGTATAAATTTGAAAACTTAATAAACCATGGAATTATGTAGATAGAGAGGTAAAAATTGACACACATGCTTGGAATGACATGGGGTTTTATTAGAACAAAAAAAAAAAAAAAAAAAAAAAAAAAACAAAGTTCACAATGTCCGACAGATGGCGCTGGACAGCAAAACGTCAGTGACTGCTACCGTGATGGGTGAGAGGTACGCCGATATGTTACAGAATCGCATCATCCCCAGCCTGGCTGATAAAAACCTGCTGGAATGTATGATGTTTATGCAGGATGGCGCTCCACCCCATTTTGCTAGACGCATGAAAGATCTCTTGCACGCGACGTTTGGTGATGATCATGTGCTCAGCTGCCACTTTCATCATGCTTGGTCTCCCAGGTCCCCAGACCTCAGTCCGTGCGATTATTGGCTTTGGGGTTACCTGAAGTCGCAAGTGTATCGTGATCGACCGACATCTCTAGGGATGCTGAAAAACAACACCCGACGCCAATGCCTCACCTAACTCCAGACATGCTTTACAGTGCTGTTCACAACATTATTCCTCGACTACAGCTATTGTTGAGGAATGATCGTGGACACATTGAGCATTTCCTGTAAAGAACATCATCTTTGCTTCGTCTTACTTTGTTATGCTAATTATTGCTATTCTGATCAGATGAAGCGCCATCTGTGGGACATTTTTTGAACTTTGAATCCCATGTCATTCCAAGCATGTGTGTCAATTTGTACCTCTCTATCTACATTATTCCATGAGTTATTCAGTTTTCAAATTTATACTGACTTTTTGATCACCCGGTATATGCCTACTGTAGAGATTAGTATGATCTATACTCATGTACATATGTGCATGTATTGTATAGGTGTTTTTAACACAGTTTCCCTAAGAAAACAATGAAATATAATTTTAGGAAACCATATTAAAGCCATAGCATAATAAAAAGATAAGAGTAACTGGAAAAGAGAATTTATGTAATAGCAAGAAAGGGCAATGACCCAGAAACAGTCAAATATTATAAAAAAATCTGTACTATATTACGGAAAGTTATTAAAAAGTCCAGAAGAATGTGTATTACATCTGAGATTAGCAACTCTGATAATAAAATTTCAAACAATTTGGAATATTTTTGAAAGTAAAACAGGGCAACCAAGTGCACAAGAAGACTGTATTACCATCAAACTGAATGAAAAGTGTATTAACAAAATGTCAGAGGTTGAAAATATTTTTATTAATTATTTTTTAAATGTTGTGGGGAAAATAAGATCCAGATGTTTATTAAGAAAGGAAGGCTATATATGGAAAAGGCAATATCTATGCAATTTGATAAAACTGAAATTCTACCCACCTCTCCTTCTGAAGTTAGGAGAAAAATAAACTCACTCAAAAGTAAAAGATCACATGGAATTGATGGCATCTCCAACAAAGTAGTAAAATATTGTTTCCAACAGGTAAGTAAGATTCTAAGGGACATGTAGTAGTTCACCGAAACAGGGCATTTTTCCTGATGCATTGAAATATACTGTTGTTAAACCATTGCATAAACAGGGGCATAGGTCTGATGCCAAAAACTTTGACCAGTCTCACGTCTGACAGCTTTGTCCAAAATTTTTGGAAAGTAATGCATTCAAGATTACCTACTCATATCTGTAAAAATAAAGTACTAACAAAATGCCAATCTGATTTTCACAAAAGCTTTTCACCAGAAAACACTAAATACGCATTCACTGATCAAATATTAGATGTTCTGAATAACCTAACATCACTAATTGTGATTTTCTGTTATTTCTCAAAGGGTTTTGATCGTGTAAATCATGGAATTCTTCTAGATAAATTAAATATGGTGTTATGTGTGGTACAGTGCACAAATGGTTTAATTCATATTTAACTGCAAGAGTACAGATGTTTCAAATAAACAGTTCACATAATGCACAAAAATCAGCGTCTTCCTCAACTGGAGGGGTCTCAAGAATGGGGTCTGACAATGCTCAATCTTGGGTTCCTTATTATTCTTCATATATATGACTGATTTATCACTCTGTATTCACAAAGGCGCAGAGCTAGTTCTTTTTGCTGCTGATACAAGAATTGTAATTACACTGACAAACAATAATTAGCTGAGGAAATTGTAAATAATGTTTTTTAGAAAATTATTAAGTGGTTCTCTGCAAATGCACTCTCATTAAATTTTGATAAAAGACAGTATGCGCAGTTCTGTATGGTAAATGGCATGACATCATTAATAAATACAGAGTTTGAACAGAAGTATGTAGATAAGGCAGAATACTCTAAATTTTTAGTTGGTTGGATTGATGAGAGACTAAATTGGAAGGAACACATTGATGATATGCTGAAACGTTTAAGTTCAGCTACTTATGCTGCTAGAGTTGTTGCAAATTTTGGTAATAAACATAAAAATAAATTAGCTTGTGATGGCTATTTTCATTCACTGCTTTTGTATGGCATCATCAATAGATGAAATTTAGATGTAAATTAGTACTCTTACAACCAATAATATTAAAACTTCACTTATGACATCTAAAGAAACCTTTTGTTAAACTGTCATGTTCCACATTATCACGAAGCGTTGTATTCATGATCTATGGGACAGGCATTAATGTAGTCTAATCTAATTATACAGAAGCAAAAACTGTCTCCTATCTACTGAAAACTATATAAGCAATCAATCAATCAATCAATCAACCAATCTTTCTTCATCCATTAACAATATGCATTGTATGGATGTAGTCAATTACAATATAGCTTCTTATCTTTAATTTGTTTCAGGAACTTGGATAATAAATACAAATATTTTATATCAGTATATATAAATAATATTACTTTTCCATATTCAGATATTCTTCAATGGTATAAAAACTATGTGTTTGTGAAAATTGTTTAAGATATACCTTGAATTTATGAAATTCTTTAATGTTCTTTATTGTAGAAGGCAATGCACTAAAAAGTATTTTGGGCTGGTAGTTTACACTTTTTTGGTAGAGTGCTCCTTTGTGGGTGTGTCTGTGAAAATCATCCCTGTTCCTTATTTCTTGGTTATGAACCTGATTATTTAATTTCCAAAAATTCCTGGTGAGTTTACAGAAAGCATACACATTCATAGATGTATAAGCTAGGAAGAGCCATTATTTTAAATTCTTTAAATATTTCCCTCCATGACACTCTGCAGGGAACCCATTTCATTATTCTAATAGTCCTTTTTTGAAGTTTGAAAGCTTGTTTTGCTGTACCTATATTTCCCCAGAAGATCACACCATATCTAAGCAAACTGTTCGTGTAAGCATAATAGGCACACAGCAATGATTCAGTATTGCAGCATTTCTGTACTCAAAACTTCTAGATGCTATTACCATCTCAAGTGCTCATCCACCCATATACCGAGGAATTTTGTGTATGGAGCTTGTGCAATAACATAGTTCCCTAACTCAGCTTTTACTCTTCTCGTAGCTTTACTTTTAATATTACTGAAATTCATCAATACCGTTTTATCCTTCTTTATGATCAAAGCATTATCACTAAACCATTTTCCTGTCTCATTTATTGTCCTAGAGACACTCTTCTTTAGGTCATCCTCAGTGTATCCTTTTATAAAAATGCTAGTGTCATCAGCGAACATCACCGTTTCTGCAACTGTCAGATGCTTTGGCAAATCGTTTATGTACACCAAGAACAACAAAGTGCCTAACACGGAACCCTGGGGCACTCCATAGCTGTTTTTTTTTCTTTTTTTAAAAAAAAGAAAAACTGAAAGATACTCTTTGCCTTCATGACATATTTGTACTTTCTGTTGTCTATTAGAGAGATAAGACTTGAACCATTTGAAGGCAAGTCCCCAGATGCCATAACATTCTAGTTTCATAAGCAATGTCATGGCTGATTAAATCAAATGCTTTAGATAAATTTAAGAATATTCCACAGCTTAATTTGTTCTTGCCCAAGGAATTTAGAACCATTTTCATGAATTGGAAGACTGCCGTTTCTGTGGATCTGTTCTTTCTAAACCCATTTTGAGCATTAGTCAGTATTTTATTTTTATTCAGGAAGTCAGCTAGCTTTTCATACATTACTCTTTCAATTAGTTTAGACAATAATGACACTGGCCTGTAATTGTTTATGTCAGCTGTACTATCCTTTTTGTGAAGTGGCTTCATTATGGAGAGTTTTAGTTTTGATGTGAACAGCCCTGTCCTGAAAGAAGTATTAATAATGTCAGTTAGGTGAGTATCTATACTGGTAGAACTATGTTTGATTACCTTGTCTGGAATTCCATCAATACCGCAAGACGTTTTATTTTTTAGTTTATTAATGGAATTTGTAACTTCACATTCTGTTACTGGGTACAGAAACATTGTCTTTTTCACAAGTTGGTACTTTTATGGTTTTGTTGTTTGAATTGCACAGACTTTTAATTAGGTTCAGTGCTATGTTCACATAATGTTTATTGAATATATTGGCTACCTGTTGAGCATCTTCTATCATTTTACCCTCACTTTGAATTTTGAAATTATGGGTCTTGGTTTTACATTTTCCTATGCTATTGTTAATAACCTTCCAAATTGATTTTGATTTATTGCTTCCATTATTAATGTATGACTCATTGCTTAGCCTTTTTGCTGCCTATAAAACTTTCCTACAGACCCTTCTATATTTCCTTTAGTATGGTTTTATTGTTGTATTTATTTTAGCATGTTTGCTTAGGTTTCTAAGGGTGTTTGCTGATTTTTTAACCCTTTGTGTTACCCATGTGTTTGTCTTCTCACTGACTTTATTTATTTTTAACAAGAATGCTTCATTGTAGCAATATGTATTATCAGTGAGAAAACTGTCATACTTTTTGTCTACATCATCAGTTTGTTCTATGCCCCACTGCACCCTTATTAGCACCTTATTAAATACCCTTATGTTGAAACTTCCTGGCAGATTAAAACTGTGTGCCCGACCGAGACTCGAACTCGGGACCTTTGCCTTTCGCGGGCAAGTGCTCTACCAACTGAGCTACCGAAGCACGACTCACGTCCGGTACTCACAGCTTTACTTCTGCCAGTACCTCGTATCCTACCTTCCAAACTTTACAGAAGCTCTCCTGCGAAACTTGCAGAACTAGCACTCCTGAAAGAAAGGATATTGCGGAGACATGGCTTAGCCACAGCCTGGGGGATGTTTCCAGAATGAGATTTTCACTCTGCAGCGGAGTGTGCGCTGATATGAAACTTCCTGGCAGATTAAAACTGTGTGCCCGACCGAGACTCGAACTCGGGACCTTTGCCTTTCGCGGGCAAGTGCTCTACCAACTGAGCTACCGAAGCACGACTCACGTCCGAAACTTGCAGAACTAGCACTCCTGCTAGTGCTAGTTCTGCAAGTTTCGCAGGAGAGCTTCTGTAAAGTTTGGAAGGTAGGAGACGAGGTACTGGCAGAAGTAAAGCTGTGAGTACCGGACGTGAGTCGTGCTTCGGTAGCTCAGTTGGTAGAGCACTTGCCCGCGAAAGGCAAAGGTCCCGAGTTCGAGCCTCGGTCGGGCACACAGTTTTAATCTGCCAGGAAGTTTCATATCAGCGCACACTCCGCTGCAGAGTGAAAATCTCATTCTGGAAACATCCCCCAGGCTGTGGCTAAGCCATGTCTCCGCAATATCCTTTCTTTCAGGAGTGCTAGTTCTGCAAGTTTCGCAGGAGAGCTTCTGTAAAGTTTGGAAGGTAGGAGACGAGGTACTGGCAGAAGTAAAGCTGTGAGTACCGGACGTGAGTCGTGCTTCGGTAGCTCAGTTGGTAGAGCACTTGCCCGCGAAAGGCAAAGGTCCCGAGTTCGAGCCTCGGTCGGGCACACAGTTTTAATCTGCCAGGAAGTTTCATATCAGCGCACACTCCGCTGCAGAGTGAAAATCTCATTCTGTACCCTTATGTTGTTTGCATTAATAAGTTTTTGTTATAACCTTTAATCCCCAATAATTGCGTGGATAGTCAAACACACTCACTTAGAAACAAAAGCTGGTTACATGATAACAACTCAGTATCTCTCATTCGACTGCTGTGTCATGACATGCGGCCGGCGCCGTTCGTAGCTAGGTGGCGCTCCCGTGCTCAGCCGAGTTGCGGAGCGCCTCTATCGCCGTTTGCGCGTACTGTCGTGGTGGCACTGTTAAATGTCGTGGCACTGTCACAACACTTTTCCCCCTTGAAAAAAAAAAAAACACTCACTACCTTGGAGACATGGACAGTGCGGAGATATCCATGGCTTCTTGTGAGGCCCCGAGAAGATCCCGCGGAGAGACACGAGAGTATGGTCGAAAATGTCCAGGACAGAAGCTCGTGTGTGGAACGTGCCTCCTGGACGAGATGATGGGTGAAAACTCCAGAGCAGCATCCATAGATGCCGTGGACCTGGGGGTGTGCTCCAGCGAGATGGGTCCCGGAGAAGGCGGCGTTGCGACTGGGGCTGGTTCCGGCGTACGTGGAAGCGGTAGCAACGTCGGCTGCATCAACACGTACGGTAGATCGGCAGCAGCGACAGGACTGGCTTCTCGGGCTGGTGGAGGCGAAGGAAGAGGCGGTGGCACCAGCGTGGCCATCACTCGTGGGCGCATCTGGTCGTAATGGCGAACAACTATGCCGTCGTCCGTACGTATTTCACAAAGCCGGCGGCCGCGAAGAGCCTTGACCACCCCTGGAAACCATTTAGGGCGAGATCCATACCCTCGTGCCCACATGTCGGCGCCCACCAAATATTTTCCCACACTAGGGGACACAGCACAAGGCCTGACAGGGTGAAGCAGGTGCAGTAGAGTGCGCGGTTGGTGGCCGTGCAAGAGTTCAGCAGGGCTGCGATCACCCAGAGGCGTGAAGCGATAAGAACTCAGAAATTGCAGCAGAGCGTCATCTGTTGAAAAATCACTAAGGAATTTTTTTATCTGGCTTTTGAAAGTGCGGACAAGGCGCTCAACCTCCCCATTCGATTGTGGATGGAAGGGCGGTGCTGTAACATGATGAATCCCTTGTCCAGTACAAAAATCACGGAAGGCCTGCGAAGAGAGCTGAGGGCTATTGTCCGTGACGATCATGGATGGAAGACCTTCTAGTGCAAAGTTTTTGGACAAAGCCAGCGTCGTCGCCGCAGTGGTGGGCGACGGACATCAAACAACAAATGGAAACTTCAAGAAGGCGTCAATCAACAGTAGCCAATAAGTACTGAGGAAGGTGCCGGCAAAGTCGGCGTGCATCCGTTCCCATGGCTGCACCAGATCAGGCCACGGAGAGGGCATTGTACAAGGTGCAGCCAGTTGTTGAGCACACTGACCACACACAGCAAACATGTGGGCAATGTCCAAATCAATATCGGGCCAATAAACGTGCCTGCAGGCCGGGGACTTAGTCCGAGAAATCCCCCAATGGTCTTCATGCAACAGTTTGAGAACAGCTGTGCGAAGAGAGGCTGGCACCACGACCCATGGAGATGCGCCATCTGTGGCCAGAAGAACAACACCATCATGAACAGACAGATGAAAGCGCAAGGCATGGTAGTTGCAAAGAGGATCTGATGCCCGGCCCTTGGTCCTATCCGGCCAACCCTGTTGAACAAAACCGATCACCTGATGCAGGACCGGGTCCCGTACGATACCCGACACGACCTGCGAACCTGTAAGTGGAAAACCCTCAACCGCACGATGTTCTTCCTCATCAATGTGGAAACAGAGTAGTTCATCACGATTGAAAACCAGGTCGGGGCCCATCGGCAATCGCGACAATGCATCAGCGTTGGCATGCTGGGCCATGGGGCAATAGTGAATCTCATAGTGAAAACGAGACAAGTATAAGGCCCAACATTGCAGGTGGTGAGCTGCCTTATCCGGAAGCGACGCCAATGGGCTGAACAGAGAGACCAGCGGCTTGTGGTCGGTGATGAGGTGAAACTTAGAACCATACAAAAAAATGCTGAACTTTTTTAGAGCATAAATGATAGCGAGCGCCTCCTTTTCGATTTGAGAGTAATGCCGTTGCACATCGTTGAGGGTCTTGGAAGCATAGGCATATAATAATATGGTAATAACCTTTGTTTCACAATTTATAATTAATTTTTTAAGCTGCAATAGGCCTGACATTATTTTGTCTTTTTCTTCATCTCTTGGCAGTGGCATGGTACAGATGTAGGTGTCTCCACTGTAAACTTTTAACTAGTAATAATTCGTTCACTTCCTGCCAAACTGCATTTTTATTTGTGAATTAATTTAAGTTTCAGTTTTCTGTTTATTTGTATGAATTGAATGATTTTTAGCCATTTATTTTCAGTTTGAAGTGATTTGCCTGGTGACACAATGATTGAGCGAGGTAGGCACTCTGTCATTAATTCTTTACCTCTGAAATTCCAACCCGCTTCTTTTCACAAAATCAAATTAACTTTATACAAAGTAATTATCTTTGTATGCACATTAACTATGTGTACAATTAATTATTCATCACCAAGCAGGCCTTCAAGCAACAATGATCATTTTGACCTGGATTTAGTTTCCATTTTTCTCTGGCAGTGAATATAAATAACACTGATCTTATTAAAGGAAAAAAGTCAGTATTATTATTATTATTATTTTATTATGCCAGCAAAGAGAAATTAAAAAATAATTATACTTTACCATTTTCATGCCTGTGAAGTGGATTCCCTTTCTTTAAAATTTTACAGTAAACTCCAACAGAAAATCTCACCTATTAATGTGTTGTAAACTAAGGGAATCATTTCACTCTACAATATACAGTTGTCTGCTCATGGATGCCTATACCATGCCAACCATGCTGAATCAGAGTGACTGCTGGTGATTCATCATATGACTACTTGGTTCATCAGTACCCTGAAGTCATATGTCCATTTCGTGCTCCAGCACATTTGTGCTCCATTCGAACTTTGTGAATTTGTGCAAGTGTCATTCAGATTGTGCAATACTGCCCAGACTTTCCAGAACTTTGTGGATGAAATGTCTAGAGACATAGAGTTCCGTTACATTTATATTGATGTTGCGTTTGTATGTCATATAGTGTGGCAGAGAATTTAGCACACATCCAGCAACTGTTCACCACGCCATGAAAGCAGGGCTTAATGATTAACCCATCAAAATGTGGCTTTGGTACAACAAAAGTAAAATTCTTGGGGAACCTTATCAACACACAGGGAATCCTGCTGTCTCCAGACGGACTAAAAGCTATTTCTCCATTTCCTCAGCCCACTGCAATAGTGAATTATGACATTATTTGGGCTTGAAAAATTGTTATTGGCATTTTTTTGTGTAATCATGCATTGCTGGCAGTAGCTCTCAACTATTTCCTAAAAACTTCTCCTATACTTGGAAACACACTACAGTAGACTGATGAAAAGAAAGTGTTCTTCACCAGAGTATAAGCTACTATAGAGGCTTCCCCTTCCTGATACACCTCTCTCATGGTGGACACATCATCAACTGCCATAGTAGGTGTATTACAACAGTGTGTACAATACCCTCTACCTTCCTTTAGTAAAAAATTATAATCATCAAAAGCAAAGTGGTCAACATATGACCGTGAGCTCTACATGGCATACGCTTCAATCAAAAAGTTCTGGTACATGCTTGAGGGGAGATATTTCACTCTTAACAGACCATAAGTCACTCTTGTTCGCTTTTGTCAGGAGCCCAACAAGGCATCACCATGCCAGTTGTTGCATTTGTACTTCATTGCACAACTTACTATGGATAATTACATCTACATCTACACAGTTATCCACAAGCCCTATACGTGTGTGTTGGAGGGTACCCTGTGCCCCTATTAGTCATTTCCGTTCTTGTTCGACTCACTAATAGAGGGAGGGAAAAACGAATTTCTGTATGACTCCATATGAGCCCTAATTCCTCAAATCTTATGTTCATGCTTCTTATGTGTAATATAATTTTGGGACAGTAGAATCATTCCACTGTCACTTTTGAATGCCTGTTCCCTGAAAAGAATGTTGCCTTCCCTCTTGGGATTGCCATTTGAATTCCCAAAGCATCTCCACAACATTTTTGTGTCATTTGAACCTACTGCTAACAAATCTAGCAGTCCACCTCTGAATTGTTTTGATATCCTCCTTTAATCCAACCTGGTATGTATCCCAAACACTTAAGCAGTTTTCAAGAATAAGTCACACTAGCATCCTACATGCAATCTCCTTTACAGATGCACCATACTTTCCTAAAATTCTCCCAATAAACTGAAGTCAGCCATTTACCTTCCCTACCTCAGAAACCATATGCTCATTCCATTTCATATTGCTTTGCAACATTACACCCAGATATTTAAGCAACATGACTGTGTCAAGCAGAACACTGCTAAAGCTGTATCTGAACATTATGGGTTTGTTTTTCCTAATCAGCCACATTAACTTACCTTTTTCTACATTTTGAGCCAGCTGCCTTTCATCAAACCAACTAGAAATTTTATCTAAATCATCTCGTATCCTTCTACAGTTGCTCTGCTTTGACACCTTACTGTACATCACAGCATCAGCAGCCAACAACCTCAGATTGCTGCTCACCCTGTCCACCAAATCATTTATATACATAGAGAATAGTTGCAGTCCTATCACACTTCCCTGGGTATTCCTGATGATAGTCTTGCCACTGATGAATACTCACCACTGAGGACAACACACAGTCTTCAGTGACTTAAGAGGTCTTTAAGCCACCCACACATCTGTGAACCTTTTCCATATCCTTGAACCTTCATTAATGGCCTGCAATGGGGCACTGTGTCAAATGCTTTCTGAAAATCCAGAAATATGGAATCTGCCTGTTCTCCTTCATCTGTAGGTCACAGTATACCATGTGAGAAAAGGGCAAGCTGAGATTCATATGAGCGATGTCTTCTAAAGCTATGCTTATTTGTCAATGTAAGCTTCTTGGTCCAAGAACATTTATTATGTTTGAATTAGAAATGTGTTCAAGGATTGTGCAGCAGATTGATGTAAGAAATATTGATCTGTAATTTTGTGGGTCTGTTCATTTGCCCTTCTTACATACAGGAGTCACCTGCACTTTTTCCAGTTCCTTGGGACTTTTTGCTGCATAAGAGAATCATGATAAGCAAAAGCTAAATAAGGGGCTAATGCCGTAGAGTACTTTTTGTAAAACTGAACTGGGATTCCATAAGGACCAAGTGACTTACTCATTTTCAACTCTTGTTGTTGTCTTACTACACCAGGAATGCTTATTACTTAAGGGAGTCTGTTTGTACATTCCTCCTGAGTGAATGATTTCTTGAATGCAAAATTTAAAACTTTGGCTTTTGTTTTCCTCTCTTCAACTGCCACACCAGACTGGTCAACAATTGACTGGATGGAAGCCTTACGCACACTTAGCAATTTTAAATAGGACCAGAATTTCCTTGGGTTCTCTGCCAGATCTTTTGTTAAGGTATGACAGTGGTGGCTGTTGTATGCTTTGCACTTAGATTTTTTCATAGGTGCACGAATCTCTACTACCTTTGCTTATCATCATTTGTGTGTGCTCTCTTTTGAACCCAGAAGTGCAACAGCCTCTGCTTCCTCAGCATCCTCCAATTTTCATTATTAAACCATGGTGGGTTTTTTCCATTCTTTATCCACTTACTAATCACATAACTCTCCACACCACAATTTACCATCTGCTTGACCTTTGCCCATAATCCCTTTACATCCATCTTACTGGAACTACGTGATGTCAAATCACTCTCTAAGTGAGGTGCTAACAACTCCTTATCTGCTCTATCTAGCACACTCTTCTAGCCTTCTTAACTGATTTATTACCTTTTATAACCACAGTTGCTATAGTGACATCCCCATTTCTATACTCATGCTGGCCTATTTTAGCTATAAGGTCTAAGACATTTCCATTGTATGTGGTCCACTGAACTAGCATGATTGTCTGTTTGCACCCCCTGAAATGAATCCATAGACATCCCAGTCTATACTCGGTACGTTAAGGTCACCTCCAACTAGTATTGCGTGATCTGGATATTTACGTGCTACTGAATGTAGACTTTCCTTATCAGCTGACTGGTAGAAACTCCATCAATTAACTTGGTTTAACCTAGGCCTGTGACACGTGAACAGCTAACTTCAATGTCACAGTCAACTATGATCATAATAGAGATAATATTTTTGTCAACTGCAATGAACACTCACCTCTCCCCCCTCCCCCTATAGCCTCTAATCCGTCTTTCTCATATACAGTCCATGACTCATTAAATATCTCAGAGCTTTCCACTTTGGATTTCAGCCAGCTCTCGGTCCCAAGAATAATTTGAGCATGAGAACTTTCCTTTAGGGCAGTAAATTTGGGAACTCAGTTAAAAATACTTTGACAATTTACAGCTAAAATTTTGACAGTGTAAGTGTCTTTACTCTGAAAGTGGTGTGACTTCCCTTGCTGCATATTGACTGGTGAGTGCTCATCAGAGTACATCAAACTAATACCTAGCCTAAAAAACCCTCCCATGCACTCCACAAGTACTCTGCCACCTGAGTAGCTGCTTCCTTTTTATAGTGCACCCCTGATCCATCAAATGGAGACCTACAAATCTCCAACCAATAATGTAGGTCTAGAAATCTGCAGCCAAGACTGTCACTGAGTTGATGAATCCTTTGGCTGAGATCCTCCACTCGGTTCCAAACGAAAGTACCTTTATCATCTCTCAGAACAATGCTGCAGATTGTGAGCTCTGCTTGCACACCCCACACAAGGCCAGTAGCCTTCTCTCCTCCACCAGCTGCCTGTATGAAGAGAGGATGGCCTCAGAACCCATTTAACAGTAGTCGTTAGTGCTGGCATCAGCCACAACTTGCAGACGACTGCAGCCTGCATTTATTTTTATTTATTTATTTATATACTTGTTCCATAGATCTGTACATGTGAGCAAGTCACTCAGATGTGGAACATGTCAATGTACATAATAAAATACATAGAATAAAGACATTGTTATAGTATTCATAACAGTGCACAAAAGTCATACTTATTAGCTTAAAAACTAGTCAACATAAATGTGAAGATAGCAGTTTCATATTTAGGGCATTATTGCATCTATTTTAACCTTGAACAGTAATCAAAACTTCCCACTTTGGGTTTAAAAGTGACCCAAAATGGAAATGAGAAAAACAGGAATTTTTACATTAGGGCATTATTACATTAGTTTAACCGTAAACAGTGTCAAAAAATTTAAAAACATCTTTCCAATCTGGGTTTTACTTATTTCTCTGAAAGAATTCCTCTAGTGAATAAAGTGAGGTCTCAAGTAAATAATTTTTCAAGCTACGTTTAAATACTGATGTACTACTCCTTATACTTTTGATGCTGTTGGGTAGGGAATTGAAAATTTTCGTTCCAGCGTACTTTACCCCTTTCTGAATAATTGTCAAGTTCTTTAACTCACAGTGGAAATCCTCTTTTCTTCTGGTGTTATGTTCATGATGTAGGCAATTCGTTTCATACAGAGTGGGGTTATTTATTATGAAGCATATCAGTGAATATATGTACTGAGATGTTGCTGTCAGTATTTCAAGTCGTTTAAAAAGATTTCGACATGAGGTTCGTGGGGGTACACCACAAATGATTCTTATTGCTGTTTTTTGTGCTGTGAGGATTTTCTTTGTGGCAGGTGTATTGCCCCAGAAGATGATGCCATAACACATGACTGAATGAAAATAGCCAAAGTAAGCTGACTTTGAGATGGTAATGTCATTGAAGCATGATAAAATTCGTAAAGCAAATGTTGCCGACGTCAGCCGTTTTAGTGTTTGTAGAACGTGATGTTCCCAGTTCAGCCTACTGTCCACGTATATGCCTAGGAATTTTGATAAGTACACTTGCTTTATCGTCTGATCATTCTGTGTGATAACTATTTCTTTTGGGTTTTTGTGGGTTGTCTGGAACTGGATAAAATTGGTTTTTTTCAGGTTTATTGAAAGGGAGTTAATACTAAACCAACCCAGAACTTCTTTAAGGATATCATTGACCTCGGATTCTAAGTCAGTAGTTGACACATTATCCACCACAATGCTCGTATCATCAGCGAACATTGTAAATTTACACTTCTTATTGATGGATAAAGGCAGGTCATTAACATATATGAGGAACAGCAAGGGCCAAGTCCCTGTGGCACTCCCTGCTGCACAATTCCCCACTCAGAGTCCACTATATATTATGATACACTATCTGAAACATCTAGAATAATCTTCTGCTTCCTATTTTCGAGGTACGATTTTAACCAGTTCCCTACAGGTCCTGTAATTCCATAATGACAGATTGATACCTGCAGGCAAGGCCATCTCCACATCTTAGATGAGGTCCATCCACCTGCTCCCCCTCCCTCCCACAGCAGACATACCGAGTGCACATTTACTTTCCTTCCAGTCCTGAATGCTATCTGCCTAAGGGGCTCCACAACACCCCTAACTAAATATTGATAGTGAGCAGAATGGCCCAGCAGATCCACTATCTCACACTGACACCACTGCAAAGGAACTTGATGTGACTTCACAGCACCTGCCAATGCCCATGAAGGACATGATGAACTCAAAACAATGACAGGCCTACAGCTCTGATGTATTCAAATACCATGCTCATACAAAGTGCTATATTGCTTGTGGAACAGCCCCATTGACAGTTAAAAGTGTCATTTGGATAGCATACCACAGAGCTTTGGAGTGTCAGCCTCCTTATCATTCTACAATGTTGCCAAATGGCTTCTAAAGAAGACCTCAATGTGATGACACCTGAATTACTATTATGTGTACAAATTCTCTGATTACCTGGAGAATTATTCACAAAAATGTCAAACAATATCACTCACTAATGCCTCAGACTTTGCACAACATCAACATTTGCAGATTCAAAAGCTCCATCCAGCTATTTCAAAAGAACATTCTAACCAGTGATCATGCTTCATGATGACTAACAGTCAGGCAAACAGATATTTGTCAAATATAATATCATTCAAAAACTTCTCCAACCACCATATGATGTTCCATACATAGTATTAGCAAGCCACAGCAGAACATTTGATGTTAACATCAATGGCTCTTCCATTATTGTATCCATCAGCAGACCTAATCCAGCAGTTACTCCATCTGAAACTCACATTTTCAGGGACAACAGCTGACAACAAGACCTATGTGTGATTCCATGAGAATGCTGGATGCACTTGAAGTCTTCCGCCACCACAATCTGTGCACCCAGGTAAGCCTCCAGTTATAATTTGTTTTAGGCATCACATACGCTTGGATCCCAAATATCATTGGCACTTGGGATGGTAGGGATGTGGACAATGTACTGTTGCACTCAATCCTTATATTTAATGAAGAAGTCAGTACCAGATTGCAAGTACAGAAATGATTCATACTTGCCGTTAACACCTACTCATTCATTATTTAACCCTAGCAATACCACGGTACTTTTCATAATGTGCAGCACCAAAGGGGGTACTTTGTACCTAACCTCTAAAAAAAAAACCACATTAGTTGTCATTGAATTGCATATACAACACACTTTTTAAAGAGTTCCTGATGTATAAGTCGGTTCCAGAACCTGAAAATATCTTTCATCACACTCTTAGGAACATCAGTGCACTTTCAATAATGTGTACCACTAACTTCATGAACACTGTACATAGTTGTCTACTTTTCCTTTCAAGAGCTTTTTACATGTAAATAAGGCCCTGAACCTGAAAATATTGAACATGATATTCACAGGGGGAGGGGGGAAGTAACATCTACTACTGAGATTTAAATTTTTGGATTTAATTTAACTGAAAAATTGAAAACATATGACATCTCATAGGAGAAATGATTAAAAACAATAAATATTTTCTTTTGCAATTTTAAAATGTAAAGTATTGCAAGGGTTAACGTTATAAGGGAGTACAGATTCTGCCAAACTCAAAAGTAGATCAGTATTTTAAATTTGTAATACGAAGTCCTCTTTCTGTTTAACATCATATTCAAATTTTATATTTTAAGAGCAACTGTTGTAAAATGCTCAAAATCAATACAAGAATTTGTGGAAATGTTACTATTTAAAATAATGCCATAAATAATAAGAAAGGTAAAGATTATTAAATGTAATTGTTAAATGAAAATAATTTGTTTGAAAATAAACATCAATCAAAATTTAACTTATGTCAAGCCTAATGCTGTACCTAATAATTTGTAAACTCAGAACTTTTAATTATCAGTTTATTAAGATAAATGTTGCAATTATGGATTTGTAAAATTGCACTGTCACAATTTTATACATACACCAGAGGCTGCAGATTTCAGAGGAGTACAGCTTTGTTACATATACATTGTAGAATGTGTTTGTATTTATCTGTTTTGCCCCAATTTTAACACTTAGGCACCGACGCCCATAAAAATACGGCCTTGCGCGACCTGCTCGAAAGTCCGGCGCCCGTAATTTTATGGGCGCGTGTTCTCGTTCTTCCCCTTCCTTCCTTTGTGTGTTCTTACGGCTCCCGCTTGTCTGGGAGAAGCTGCATGGACTGTAGTTTGAGTATTGGTCACTAGATAGTGCAGGCATACTGTGGAAGGGTGTGCTTCCCTTTTTATTTGTCGGCTTTTGTGAGCAGCGATTTTTTCCCACGCAGTCTCAGTAGCGTCGACATGGCGGAGCCTGGCTTGACATACGAAGAAATTGCTCGCGAGTTATATCGTGATTTAGACGAAATTGACGTTAATTTGTCAGAGGAAGATATTGTAGATGACTCTGATGGTGATGTGGACTATGTTCAAGAAGAAGTTTCTGGCAGTTCAGGTAAAGAAATCTGACAACAAAACATCTATAATTTTTGCTCAGATTTTCACTGAAAAAACACTCAGTACGTAATTATGATTTTATTTGCAAATATTACTCTTCTGATATGACTCAGAAGAGCAGGTGTCAAGCACTTCAACAGCAAGTAAGATATTGTGCCTGAAGAACGAGTGAGACTAACGGCAAGGGGGAAGGCGAGACGTGCGCGCCGCACCGATTCTGAGGAAGGCTGGACGACTACTGATCATGCACCAGATATCGATCTATTCTCAGCACAATTTGGAATATGTAATGTTGTCAGTTTAGACCAGAACAGTGCACCTTCAGAATTTTTTTCATATTTCCTGACAGACAGTATGATGAAACACATAAAGGAACAAACTAATCTGTATGCCCAACAATGCATCAGGAAATTGTGAAGCACAAATTCCCTTTCACCCACCTGCTCGTTATCAAAGTGGAAAGGAGTTACACTTATGGAAATAAGGAAGTTTCTGGCAAAGTGTGGCGAAAAGACACAAGCTACCAGTGTAGTGAATGTAATGTGGCATTGTGCAAAATGTCATGCTTCAAAATTTACCACACAAAGAGCAAAATTGCATCCTAAAATAGTTAGAGGTTTACTGTAGATAAGACATACTGTATCGATCATAATTACAATTTTTGTGTAAAATAAAAAAAAATTTCTTTCTAGGAAATACAGTGAATATAACTTTGACCAATTTTTCCTTTTTTTCAGAAACAATGTTATATTAAACGCTTGTCGCAAGTATGTATTAATTCAAGAGAAAGGTATTATATATAGTTTTAAACAAGAAAGTCTAGGTTTTTCAATAAGAGTAATTTTATTGCTATAACTGAAACCTTTCCTGAGTTGTAGTAGTTTAAAATACGTTAAAATCAGCCAGTCTTTATGGTAGACACCCGCGTGCAATGGCTCAGGACCCAAAGTGTTAAAAGTAAAAATGAGGAATTTATTTAACTGGTGCAACAGGAAACAATACATAGAAGATCAAACACAAGTAGCTGTCAGGTTGTTAATTTATGTAGATAAATCTTGGACTTGATTACTCAGCACCCTAAAAGTTAAGTATATTATTAAAAAATTAATTTCTATGTATATTACCAATTCGTGAATTTATTTCTTGGTGATACTCATTGGCTTGTTGTTCCAATTAAGTCTCCTGAAAATTTCAAATTTAAATGTTTGGTAATTGGATGGTGATGTTAGAGGATTAAATCTTCTGTTAAATTGTAAACGCAATGTGAACTCCTGGGTTATTCATGTTTTCTTTAAGCTTTGAACAAGTGTTTGATGTATAAATGTTCTTTGCAGTTTACAATTACATGATGTAATTAATTCTTTATGTTGTTTTGAATAAATTGTATTTCCACATGATAAGTAATTTACACCTGAAGCATGAGATCTCGGTAGGCATACCTCTCAATGACAAACATGTTGTGTCTAATTCTGTAAACAAGCAGTGTGTGGTACAGAAGAGGCGTCTCTTAAGGCTGGAAGTGGACCATTTATCTCTGTGCCAGATGAGACAAAAAACCATCAAATGGAAGCAGCCAACGACTCTGAGCAAGCTAAGAAAAACTGTGGAAATGATGTGGTAGAGAATACAACAGCAAAAAAAAAAGGGGGGAGACACATGGATGAACATCCTAGGAGCAGAAATCAAGGAGACAAAAGGAGACTCCAAGCACATGCACCGATGATTTTTTATGGACTGAACCCCTCCGAACAAAACTGAGGTAAGTAATGTAATAAGAGACAAATAAATTGCAGATTATAGTTATATGAATTTGAATTTAATATATTATGTGATTTTGAAGTCATGTTCAAGTTTTGAATTTTGTGTATTATTTGCTATTGTAAAAGACTTCTTAAAAATTTTTGAAGAAGAAATCATAAAGTTAAATGTATTTATGGAACCTGGTAAAAGCTGTCATAAAGATTTTGCCGTAGTTGTCAAGTTTTGAGAAAAGATTTAGTGGATAGGGAATAATCAGAATTTAACCTAGTTAAGTGATTTCAGTGTATGCCTTCAATAGCAACACATAATTTTGCTGAAGTAGTTAAACAATTTACAAGAAAATGCAATTTTTTTTTGCAATTTAAGATTTAATTGTTCTGTTAACTTGCTTTGAATAGTTAAAATATAATTAATTAAAGAGTATAGCACAGGGAGAACAATTTTATACTGTGTGTTGAGACGGTTATGTATATTAGTAGTCTTAGATGAAACTATGTTTTGTAGGTAAAAACCACTGTACAATAAGGACTGGCCTGAGAGTGGACCAATGTGCAATGTTATGGACGCCAACCAACCAAGGTGTTGTGACAAAGAGAAAAATCGTGAGGTAGAGGACACTTATGCAGTGCAACGTGTAAGGTAGGAGTGATTTCAAAATTACACCAGGACACCAGTCAAAGTGAGGGTGAAGATTCAATGAAATATTGAGTTCATGTAACTCTCCATATGCCACCAGAATGTCCAGTCAGTCACAAACAAGATTTCAGACATTGGGGTTTTGCTAAACACTAAACTGCATTTTTTCAGTGTTCTGAGTTTCTTGGAACACTGGTTAAAGGCAGATCAGATTGCTTCATTTACAATACCATGCCACACGTGCAAACTACAAGGGTCACTCCAAAGGAAATGCACACTATTTTTGTAAAAATACAGTTTTCATTCTGTGTGTGTGAAAGTTTTACAGTGTGTAGATATGTCCTTCCCACTTGTTTTCAAACT
This sequence comes from Schistocerca cancellata, assembly GCF_023864275.1. Lineage (NCBI taxonomy): Eukaryota > Metazoa > Arthropoda > Insecta > Orthoptera > Acrididae > Schistocerca > Schistocerca cancellata. The sequence goes on from NC_064634.1 coordinate 192,696,894, forward strand.
TAGTTCAACCTGTTCCCATGAGTGGCGCCATCACAGCATGTCTTCAAGGTGACTGCTACACTTGACATTTGTCAGAAGCAATGTGCTGTCATAGAATTCCTGTGCTGTGAAAACGAGACAGTGGGAAACATCCAGAAGAGGTTGAAAAAGGTGTATGGAGATGCTGCTGTTGATCGCAGTACAGTTAGTCAGCAGGCAAGCAGGTTACGTGATGAAAGCGGGCACGGCAATATTGATGATAGTCCTCGTACTGCACATACTCCAGACAATGCGCAGAGAGTTAACGAATTGGTGACTGCTGACAGATGTATCACAGTGAACGAAGTGTCATGCTACACTGGGGTAGGGGAAGGAAGTGTTTGCAGAATACTGAAAGTGTTGGTGTTAAAAAAGGTTTGTGCCAGGTGGATTCCCACCAAATGAAAGTGCTGGCAGGTCGACAGACACACAAACGAACACAAACATACACACAGAATTCAAGCTTTCGCAACAAACTTTTGCCTCATCAGGAAAGAGGGACAGACGAAAGGATGTGGGTTTTAAGGGAGAGGGTAAGGAGTCATTCCAGTCCCGGGAGCGGAAAGACTTACCTTAGGGGGAAAAAAGGACGGGTATACACTCGCACACACACACATATCCATCCACACATATACAGACAAAAGCAGACATATTTAAAGACAAGAGTTTGGGCAGAGATGTCAGTCGAGGCAGAAGTGCAGAGGCAAAGATGTTGTTGAATGACAGGTGAGGTATGAGTGGCGGCAACTTGAAATTAGCGGAGATTGAGGCCTGGTGGATAACGGGAAGAGAGGATATATTGAAGAGCAAGTTCCCATCTCCGGAGTTCGGATAGGTTGGTGTTAGTAGGAAGTATCCAGATAACCCGGACGGTGTAACACTGCGCCAAGATGTGCTGGTCGTGCGCCAAGGCATGTTTAGCCACAGGGTGATCCTCATTACCAACAAACACTGTCTGCCTGTGTCCATTCATGCGAATGGACAGTTTGTTGCTGGTCATTCCCACATAGAATGCATCACAGTGTAGGCAGGTCAGTTGGTAAATCACGTGGGTGCTTTCACACGTGGCTCTGCCTTTGATTGTGTACACCTTCCGGGTTACAGGACTGGAGTAGGTGGTGGTGGGAGGGTGCATGGGACAGGTTTTACACCGGGGGCGGTTACAAGGGTAGGAGCCAGAGGGTAGGGAAGGGGGTTTGGTGATTTCATAGGGATGAACTAAAAGGTTAAGTAGGTTAGGTGGACGGCGGAAAGACACTCTTGGTGGAGTGGGGAGGATTTCATGAAGGATGGATCTCATTTCAGGGCAGGATTTGAGGAAGTCGTATCCCTGCTGGAGAGCCACATTCAGAATCTGATCCAGTCCCGGAAAGTATCCTGTCACAAGTGGGGCACTTTTGTGGTTCTTCTGTGGGAGGTTCTGGGTTTGAGAGGATGAGGAAGTGGCTCTGGTTATTTGCTTCTGTACCAGGTCGGGAGGGTAGTTGTGGGATGCGAAAGCTGTTGTCAGGTTGTTGGTGTAATGCTTGAGGGATTCTGGACTGGAGCAGATTCGTTTGCCACGAAGACCTAGGCTGTAGGGAAGGGACCGTTTGATGTGGAATGGATGGCAGCTGTCGTAATGGAGGTACTGTTGCTTGTTGGTGGGTTTGATGTGGACGGATGTGTGAAGCTGGCCATTGGACAGGTGAAGGTCAACATCAAGGAAAGTGGCATGGGATTTGGAGTAGGACCAGGTGAATCTGATGGAACCAAAGGAGTTGAGGTTGGAGAGGAAATTCTGGAGTTCTTCTTCACTGTGAGTCCAGATCATGAAGATGTCATCAATAAATCTGTACCAAACTTTGGGTTGGCAGGCCTGGGTAACCAAGAAGGCTTCCTCTAAGCGACCCATGAATAGGTTGTAGTATGAGGGGGCCATCCTGGTACCCATGGCTGTTCCCTTTAATTGTTGGTATGTCTGGTTTTCAAAAGTGAAGAAGTTGTGGGTCAGGATGAAGCTGGCTAAGGTAATGAGGAAAGAGGTTTTAGGTAGGGTGGCAGGTGATCGGCGTGAAAGGAAGTGCTCCATCACAGCGAGGCCCTGGACGTGCGGGATATTTGTGTATAAGGAAGTGGCATCAATGGTTACAAGGATGGTTTCTGGGGGTAACGGATTGGGTAAGGATTCCAGGCGTTCGAGAAAGTGGTTGGTGTCTTTGATGAAGGATGGGAGACTGCATGTAATGGGTTGAAGGTGTTGATCTACGTAGGCAGAGATACGTTCTGTGGGGGCTTGGTAACCAGCTACAATGGGGCAGCCGGGATGATTGGGTTTGTGAATTTTAGGAAGAAGGTAGAAGGTAGGGGTGCGGGGTGTTGGTGGGGTCAGGAGGTTGATGGAGTCAGGTGAAAGGTTTTGTAGGGGGCCTAAGGTTCTGAGGATTCCTTGAAGCTCTGCCTGGACATCAGGAATGGGATTACCTTGGCAAACTTTGTATGTGGTGTTGTCTGAAAGCTGACGCAGTCCCTCAGCCACATACTCCCAACGATCAAGTACCATGGTCGTGGAACCCTTGTCCGCCGGAAGAATGACGATGGACCGGTCAGCCTTCAGATCACGGATAGCCTGGGCTTCAGCAGTGGTGATGTTGGGAGTAGGATTAAGATTTTTTAAGAAGGATTGAGAGGCAAGGCTGGAAGTCAGAAATTCCTGGAAGGTTTGGAGAGGGTGATTTTGAGGAAGAGGAGGTGGGTCCCGCTGTGACGGAGGACAGAACTGTTCCAGGCAGGGTTTAATTTGGATAGTGTCTTGGGGAGTTGGATCATTAGGGGTAGGATTAGGATCATTTTTCTTTGTGGCAAAGTGATACTTCCAGCAGAGAGTACGAGTGTAGGACAGTAAATCTTTGATGAGGGCTGTTTGGTTGAATCTGGGAGTGGGGCTGAAGGTGAGGCCTTTGGATAGGACAGAGGTTTCGGATTGGGAGAGAGGTTTGGAGGAAAGGTTAACTACTGAATTAGGGTGTTGTGGTGCCAGATTGTGTTGATCGGAATTTTGAGGTGTTGGAGGGAGTGGAGCTGGAAGTGGGAGATTGAGTAGATGGGAGAGACTGGGTTTGTGTGCAATGAGAGGTGGTTGAGGTTTGCTGGAAAGGTTGTGAAGGGTGAGTGAGTTGCCTTTCCGGAGGTGGGAAACCAGGAGATTGGATAGTTTTTTGAGGTGAAGGGTGGCATGCTGTTCTAATTGGCGGTTGGCCTGTAGGAGGATGCTCTGAATAGCCGGTGTGGATGTGGGAGAGGAAAGATTGAGGACTTTTATTAAGGATAGGAGTTGACGGGTGTGTTCATTGGCTGAGTTGATGTGTAGGTGAAGGATTAGGTGGGTGAGGGCAATGGATTGTTCAGTTTGGAACTGGTATAGGGACTGATGGAAAGAAGGGTTGCAGCCAGAGATGGGAACTTTAAGTGTGAGGCCTTTGGGGGTTCATCTTCGCAAAACCATACATACCTTTCACAAACCATAAAATTATTCGTTAAAAGGTAAACTATCTCACTCTACACTAGTTTCTTTTGTCAATCCGGCGGTAAACATGGGAAACTGTCAAAGTCTTCCATATCACCAGTTAGTTCATATGCAGTACGTTGCACTCCAACAGTGTTTCTTGGAAGGAAGGAAGATTGGGGTTTAACGTTCAGTCGACGACATCATTGGAGACTGAGCACAAGCTTAGTCTGTGGAAGAATAGAGAAGGAAAATATGTGAGGAAAATTTGATAGAGCTGGGAAATGTGTATGTGGAAACAAGACCCCTGGAGTAAACGACAGTCCCCCAGAATTATTGAAATCCTCGGAAGGGCCAGCCATGACAACGGTATACCACCTGGTATGCAAGATACATGCGACAGGCGAAATACTCTCAGATTTCAAGACGAATGTTGTGAGTCTTGTTCCAAAGATGCCATGTACTAACATGTGGGAAGGTTATCGAACTGTGTCTTTATTATGTGATGGTTGCAAAGTACTGGCGCGAATTGTTTGCAGAATGAAGCTGACTTCAGGGAAGGTAATTTTGGGTTCCGGAGAAATATAGGGACACGGGTGGCAGTAATGACCCTTCGACTTCAGTTAGAGGTGAGACTGAACACACTCTTCGAAATTTTGAAGGTATCAGGGTTAAAACGCAGGGAGAGGAAAGTTATTTACAGCTCTTGGAGAAGCCAGACTGCAGTTCGAAGAGTCGAAAGAAATGAAAGGAAAGCAGTAGCTGAGAAGGCAGTGAGACAGAGCTGTAGCCTGTCCACAATGTTTTCCTTCCTATAACTGAACATTCACCCCAAGCACGTAGTTACTGCTGTAGAAAACAGTTGCTCAATATTCCGTTACTTTATAGAATAATGCCAGGTTCGTGATCCTTAAGGCTTCTGTATCACGGTCCTGTGATTTACCAGCCAGTTTTCCAAAATAGAATCAAGGATCCCCAATGTACGCTTTTGTGGGAAAGGGGGGGGGGAGGGGAGTGGCATATACCTTACGGTCTTTGCCTCCACCTAATAAGCACACCGGACAAAAAATTATTCACCCCCAAGATACACACTCTAATACTGCGCGAAAGCGCCTTTAGCTTTGCTAATCGCATCAGTTCGGCGAGCAAGAGAATTTAGAAGTTTCTTCACGTGTACCATATCCAGTTGAAGCTACTCATTGATGCTTAGACTCTGTAGAGGTACTAATTTGCAGGCATACTAACTACTACGTTTTACTCCCTGTTCCAAATAGTTCCACACATTTTTGATGGGATTAATATCGATAATTTAACTGGCTACTCAAGCTACGATAGGGGCCTGAGTGTTCGTCATGCGTATGTGGTCACGCCATTCTGTTTCTCTGGAAGACGGGAGCCTCCACAGCGACTCGTCATAAAGATGCAGAGGAATGCATGTAGATTCATGAGTACATCATTTGACAGCAGTTTAACAGCGCCACAGTGGGTCACGCATATGCAGAACATGTTTCAAAAATATTTTAAAAATAGTTGTAGTCTTGTGAACTGAATAAATTACACTCCTGGAAATTGAAATAAGAACACCGTGAATTCATTGTCCCAGGAAGGGGAAACTTTATTGACACATTCCTGGGGTCAGATACATCACATGATCACACTGACAGAACCACAGGCACATAGACACAGGCAACAGAGCATGCACAATGTCGGCACTAGTACAGTGTATATCCACCTTTCACAGCAATGCAGGCTGCTATTCTCCCATGGAGACGATCGTAGAGATGCTGGATGTAGTCCTGTGGAACGGCTTGCCATGCCGTTTCCACCTGGCGCCTCAGTTGGACCAGCGTTCGTGCTGGACGTGCAGACCGCGTGAGACGACGCTTCATCCAGTCCCAAACATGCTCAATGGGGGACAGATCCGGAGATCTTGCTGGCCAGGGTAGTTGACTTACACCTTCTAGAGCACGTTGGGTGGCACGGGATACATGCGGACGTGCATTGTCCTGTTGGAACAGCAAGTTCCCGTGCCGGTCTAGGAATGGTAGAACGATGGGTTCGATGACGGTTTGGATGTACCGTGCACTATTCAGTGTCCCCTCGATGATCACCAGTGGTGTACGGCCAGTGTAGGAGATCGCTCCCCACACCATGATGCCGGGTGTTGGCCCTGTGTGCCTCGGTCATATGCAGTCCTGATTGTGGCGCTCACCTGCACGGTGCCAAACACGCATACGACCATCATTGGCACCAAGGCAGAAGCGACTCTCATCGCTGAAGATGACACGTCTCCATTCGTCCCTCCATTCACGCCTGTCGCGACGCCACTGGAGGCGGGCTGCACGATGTTGGGGCGTGAGCGGAAGACGGCCTAACGGTGTGTGGGACCGTAGCCCAGCTTCATGGAGACGGTTGTGAATGGTCCTCGCCGATACCCCAGGAGCAACAGTGTCCCTAATTTGCTGGGAAGTGGCGGTGCGGTCCCCTACGGCACTGCGTAGGATCCTACGGTCTTGGCGTGCATCCGTGCGTCGCTGCGGTCCGGTCCCAGGTCAACGGGCACGTGCACCTTCCGCCGACCACTGGCGACAACATCGATGTACTGTGGAGACCTCACGCCCCACGTGTTGAGCAATTCGGCGGTACGTCCACCCGGCCTCCCGCATGCCCACTATACGCCCTCGCTCAAAGTCTGTCAACTGCACATACGGTTCACGTCCACGCTGTCGCGGCATGCTACCAGTGTTAAAGACTGCAATGGTGCTCTGTATGCCATGGCAAACTGGCTGACACCGGCGGCGGTGCACAGATGCTGTGCAGCTAGCGCAATTCGACGGCCAACACCGCGGTTCCTGGTGTGTCCGCTGTGCCGTGCGTGTGATCATTGCTTGTACAGCCCTCTCGCAGTGTCCGGAGCAAGTATGGTGGGTCTGACACACCGGTGTCAATGTGTTCTTTTTTCCATTTCCAGGAGTGTATATATATATTAGCTCCATTCATTGAGATATGGTCACGACACACTACAGATACGTAGAAAAACTCATAAAGTTTTGTTCGGCTGAAGCCGCACTTCAGGAGCGCAGTGAGACAAAATGGCGACAGGAGCCGAGAAAGCGTATGTCGTGTTTGAAGTGCACTCACATCAGTCAGTCATAACAGTGCAACGACACTTCAGGACGAAGTTCAACTAAGATCCACCAACTGCTAACTCCATTCGGCAATTGTATGCGCAGAGTAAAGGTTCTGGATGCCTCTGTAAGGGGAAATCAACAGGTCGGCCTGCAGTGAGCGAAGAAACGGTTGAACACGTGTATCTGGACATGCTGGAAAATTGGCTCATGCCACAACTGGAGACCGACAGCACCGACTTCATCTTTCAACAGGATGGTGCTCCACCGCACTTCCATCATGATGTTCTGCAGTTCTTAAACAGGAGATTGGAAAACCAATGGATCAGTCGTGGTGGAGATCATGATCAGCAATTCATGTCATGGCCTCCACGCTCTCCCGACTTAACCCCATGCGATTTCTTTCTGTGGGGTTATGTGAAAGATTCAGTGTTTAAACCTCCTGTACCAAGAAACGTGCCAGAACTGCGAGCTCGCATCAACGATGCTTTCGAACTCATTCATGGGGACATGCTGCGCCGAGTGTGGGAGGAACTTGATTATCGGCTTGATGTCTGCCGAATCACTAAAGGGGTCCATATCGAACATTTGTGAATGCCTAAAAAAACTTTTTGAGTTTTTGTATGTGTGTGCAAAGCATTGTGAAAATATCTCAAATAATAAAGTTACTGTAGAGCTGTGAAATCGCTTCAATCATTTGTAATAACCCTCCGGACCTGCTGGAAAAGTTATGGCTATGGTGTTTTTCAATTATCATCTCTTTGGAAAGCTGAAAGACTCTCTTTGTGGAACAAGGTTTGGAGATGATGACTCCCTTGTGCATGCTGCCAAACAGTGGCTCCAAGTTGGTCCAGGTATACAGGCGCTCATTCCAAGATGGTGTAAGGCAGTTGAGAGGGAGGGAAATAATGTGGAGAAATGAAAATATTGTTCCTAAAGGATGTATCTACACACTGTAACACTTTCAAACATGTAGAATAGAAGATGGATTAAAAAAAAAATAGGGTGCATTTCTTTTGGAGTGACCCTTGTACTTCTGTAGAAGAAAATACAAAAATGGAGGTACTGCTATTTTAATTAAAAGTGGATTGAAATTCAAAACTATTGATGGTTTTCAGTACTTCAATACAGAAAGAGACTTTGAAGTAACAGTTGTAGAAATCAGTGTGCAAATACAGTTGTCATGTGCATCTATCACTCCTAAAATGGGAATTTTGAGGCATTTATCAATAACTTGAAACATTACTAAACAGGATACATGTAGGCAAGAAATCAATAGTACTGTGTGGGGATTTCAACACTGACTTTCTTGCAACAAGCAGGAGGAAAGAACTGTTGCTCAACCTAATAGATACTTTCAATTTAAAACAAACAATTACAATCCCAACAAGAATTACAAAAACTTCTGCCACTACTGTGGACCAAATATTTGTTAACACACCCTGTACAGCAAAATGTGTGAATACAAATTTTAGTGATCATGAAGCTTAACCCTCTCAGTCTGTTTACTATCCAGAAAAATCCATAAAAGGACTTTGACTGGAAGAAGTTTTAACACACGAAGCATAGAAATTTTAAACCACTTGTCATCAAGAGATAGGCACGAAGAAGTTTCTCAGTTGCATGACACAAACAAGAAGTCTGAAAAGTTCTCTGACTTCTACAGCTATTATTTTGAAGTAGTATTTGCTCTCAAAACTCAGGTGGTAAGGAACACAAATCTAAAAGGAAAGTCATGGATAACAAGAGGCATAAATGTCTCAGGTAACACAAAAAGAAAATTGCTCAGTTACAGAAAGAATCACAACATATCTCCTCTCCTTAACAGTTATATCACAAAATATATTCAGGTGCATACATCAGACAAAAATAGTGGCCAATGATATGTTTATATCAGAGTCAGAAAATAAAAGCAAAGCAATCTGGAAAGTAATAAAGCAGAAAATATCACACTGAACTGTGACAACAAGACAATTAATGACCCGCAGCAGAAGGCAAATCTCTTCAGGCAGTACCATGTAGACAATACAAAAAAATCTAATAATTAATAATAAGAAATATAGCCCAATTAACCAACAGAATAAAGTAAATTCTTGTCTCCACTCGATCTATCTCTATGACACATCTCCAAATGAAATCATTTACATTGCAAAAACCTTCAGAAAAATATCCTCAGGAATTGATAGTATTCCATACTTCATCATAAAGAAATGTATTATAGATCTTGGAACACTCCTTCCAGAGATAATCAATTCATCTTTGACAATTGGAACCTTTCATGACTGTCTTAAAATTGCCAAAGTGATCCATATTCATAAAAAAGGTGACAGAGCAAATTTGGAAAACTATACCAGTCTCATTATTATTACTTTTTGTCAAACTCATTGAAATAATCAAGTAAAACAGATTAATGTAATTCCTGAATAAGAACAAAATCCTCACTGATGTCCAACATGATTTTCGGAAAAATAAATCTATGACCAGTGCTATACACAGTTTCTCACAAAATGAGCTAGAAGCACTGGATAATAAACAAAATGCTGCTCGTATTTTCTTAGATATAAGCAAAGCTTTTGAAATTTTTGACCAGAGAATCCTGTTGGAAAAACGCCAAAAGTTTTGTACTAGCGGCATTCCATTAAAATGGTTCTCCTCATACTTGACAAATCGGAAACAAAAAGTAGTAATAACTTATGAACTAAATGATAGCACTAGAACTTACATATGAGATGCAGGAATAATCAAAACTGGAGTCCCTCAAGGATCCATCCTTGAGCCTATTCATTTCCTTCTATATATAAATGACCTAGATGCAAGCATAGAATAGCAACTAAATATTTTGTTTGCAGACAACACAAGCATCCTTCTTACAGAGGAGAAACAAACACAGCTACAAGAAAACATAAATAAAGCTACAGACTTGCTAAATGACTGGTTTGGAGGAAATAAACTAAGTTTAAACACTTTCAAAAACAAATGTGCTTAACTTCATCCTTTAATCACCAATTGTCACAGATTGATTGGGATTCAGTGTATAGGATAACTAATGCAAATGACAAATTTAATACTTTCTTAAATGAATTTATCTCTATATTTGAAAAGACAAATGACTTTTCCAAAAAGAATTGTGAGGAAAAACATTAAGGTTTCTTCCAGGAAACCATGGATTATCAAAGGAATTACGATTTCTTGCGAGACTAAGAGAGAATTAGGTGCCTCAATAACAGCATTCAACCCCCCCCCCCCCTTCCCCCCCTAGAAATATACTATCATAAATTGTACTGTAAAGTTTTAAAAAGAGTGATAAATAAATTTGAAGCTTATATATTAAATGTGAAATTGATAACTCCAGGAACAAAATAAAATCAACTTGGAATAACATAAATAGAGAGTGTGGCAAGAACAATAAGAATGAAAAAAATAGATATAAGATATAATGACAAGGTGATACATAATCCTGTAACAATTTCTCACATATTTAACAGTTACTTCTTAACTGTAGTGGAAAATGAGGGCTAATTAAATACGGCCATTAATTTTTTACAGCAAGGTGACCACAACTTATGTGACCCTATTTGTATAGCTCCAGTGACTATTAGTGAAGATAAAAATATAATCAAGGCCTTAAAAAATAAATATGCTACAGGCGCTGACAACATTTCATCCAAAATTATAAAGTGCTGTAGTGGTTATATATGTCAAGTCCTATGTCACATTCTCAATTAATGTTTGCAGCAAAGTGTTGACCCGGAGAGATTAAAGTTTGCTATAGTAAAACCACCAGATCAACAAAACAGGCTATTTTCTCTGTAGAAAATGAAATTTTTGAGTCAATAAATAACAGAATGTCACCTATTGGAGTTTTCTGTAACTTGTTAAAGTCTTTTGACTGTGTAGGCCACAATATACTCTTAGAGAAAGCTGATTTTTATGGTATGGGAGGTGAATTGAATCATATCCACACAATAGGAAGCAGGAGCTGATACTTGATGGACTGATGGCTGTCCTGCTTCATCTGACTGGGGCACATTAAAATGTGGACTGCCACAAGGCTCCATTTTGGTACCTTTACTGTTTTTATCTTCATCAATGATCTCCCACATTGTACAAACACTGAGAGCAAATTTACTCTTTTTGCTGGTGACACTACTATTCTGCTTGAAACCCAAAAAACTGATGAATTAGAAAATAGATGTAATGCTGTATTTATAGACATCTTAACACTGTTTTAAGTGAAGCAGATTAAATGTAAATACTGAAAAAAACTCAATATATGCATCTTGACAAGAACATGAAGTAATCTACTTGAACTGTGATAACCAAAATATATTACTTTGTGAATATGTGATGTTCCTGGGCATTGATAGGAAGTTAAATTTGTCTGGGCAAACACCTTCAAAAAAGACTGTGTGGCAACTTATGCCCAGCGTATAATTACTCCTGTTGGTGATATCAATGCTATAAAAGCAGCTTATTTTGACTATTATCACTCTATAATGTCATAGGGTATAATTTTTTGGGGTTATCAGCCTTTAGCCAAAAAATCTTTATTGCACAAACCTGTTCCAGAAGCTCCAAATATTAACCACTACTTCTCAATATTTATTTCGTCTGATGGGTTTTGTCTGTGATAACCATTCTCTCTTTACATCTAATAGTGCAGGAATGACCACAATACAATGGATAAAAATGATTTACATGTGGATCTTAAATGTCGAAGTCTTGCACAAAAAGGTGTTTGCTATTCTCCCACAAAAGTTTTCAATTCACTTCTGCCAGATATTGAAGTCCACATTAATGATTCACCTGCATTTAAATCTAAATGAAGAAAACATCTTATAGATAAGTCATTTTATTCTCTTGATGCGTGTATGAGGATTAACCAGTGACTGTTTTTGTAAACTAGTATTGTCATTTGCATTTATGTTTTGAGACTTTCAATTTCTAATGTGCTAGCCATTATTTGTCTTCCTGGTATATGATGGTCAATGTATAAATATACTTTTATTTTATTACCTTAAGATATTTTCAGTAATGTACATTATTTTATTGTACACTGTTTATTGTATCTATATAATAATGTAAACCCACTCATTCCACATCCTTGTGTTTCATCACTATATGGATCTATGGAATTCGAAATAATAAATAAATAAAATAAATCAAAAGGAGAAATTTGGAAAGAGAATTAAAGTTCAGGGAGTAGAAACTAAAAAAGCTGAGGTTTACTGATGACAGAGACTGCAAAGGACTAGAATGAATGGATTGAATCATGATTTGAAAATATTTTATAAGGTGAATATCAACATAAAAAACAAGGGTAATTGACTGTAGTTGAATTAAATCGAGTTCTGCTGTAGGCATTAGATTAGGAAATGCAATATTGAAAGTAGTATACATGGTTTGTTATTTGGGTGTCAAACTAATTGAGAACTGTAGATATGGAAAACATATAGAATGTAGATGAGTAATCACAAGAAAATCTTTCCTTAAAAAGGTAAATAGGTTAACATGTGATACAAATTTAAGTGCTAATTAGTTTTTTTTTGGAAGTATTTGTCTGTAACTTCACATAATGATGAAGAGCGGACAGTAAACACTACAAAAGATAAGAGAATAAAAGTTTCAGAAACACTAAGCTACAAAAGAAGCCGAAGATTAGGCAGGTAGTCTATATAACTAATAAAGAGATACTGAACTGAATCAGGGAGTAAATGAATTTATTTATGTAACGTGATCAGATAAGGCCTTCAGGCCCTCTCATCATCACATAGGTGTGCCACACCTTTTTTTACATCATAGTTGCCTATGAAATAATGATAAGTACAATATGATGAAAAGAAATAATGATTTGATTGTTTTGAAACTGGAGATGTTACTCAGCTCTCTAATATAAATGAGGTTTTGAGAAAGTGACTGAGTGAGGAAGTGGGGTAGAAATGATTTTGCTTTGATGGGAACAGGTGTTTCTGTCACATTGTTCAGACAAGAGCATTAAGGTCAAAGAGCGATATGAGGGTCAGTGTGTGTTGATAAGACAAGAGAGGAGACAGAGTGCATGGAAACCTCTGCATACAATCAGGATATCTATGCATATAATGGTGAAATATGATGTAAGAGATGAATGTCACAGATATGTTGAACACGGCATTCATAACCAATTCCAGGTGCCGCGAGCTGTCCTGAAAAAGACCTTATAGGATAACATCACTGTAATCAATAATTGGAAGTGTAAGTGTTACACATTTCCTTTTTCAGGTCAAAAGGAAAGAACTTTGTATATTTTTGTAGGGCATGGAGAGATGCTGATGCTTTCTTGCACATTGTAGTTGCATGCTCAGTCCAGTTTTGACTTTCATAGTCTCTTTTCTGAAGGAGAGAAATTGATATTTGTTCCCTTTAGGATTAAAGGTCGTAGGAAATCCTGATGCTTTCAGCTAATGAGCCTAGAATGACCAGGCAGTAATGCTTAGATTTCGTAAAGGTTGAGCTTTAACACTATAATCTGTGCCCAATGCTCAGCTTGATTATAAGGAGTCAGATGACAGGACACACACTGAGGATTCTGGCAACCATCAATGTGATAAACAAGGGAAGTATTGGGTAAAAATTGTAGACAGAGAACAGGGTTTCGGTACAGCAATCAGACAGAAGTGAATGTAGGTTGTACAGACTTGCACAGGATAGCAATAATATAGGTCATGCACTACAACCTCCTTCAGTCCTGTCATGAGCATTTCCTACCCCACCAAAAGTCTTCCAACTTACCTGCAACCACTATGTGGCATTTTGTGTGGGTATGACCATTAATAAGCTGTCTGTATTCTGACTGGCCAAAGTGTGGCTGAGAGACAATTGATGCATCCAATTATCGAGCATAGCAGGCAACACAGTATGCTCTGCTTCAATGATTGCTTCATAGCCCAAGCCGTCTGGTTTCTTCCCACCAACATTTCTGAACTGCACATATGGGAACTCTCCCTGTAACATGTTCCTTATTCCTATAACATATTCTCTCCCTCCCTCCCCACCTACCCCCTGGCCATAACCTTCGCTAGTCCCTCCGTCTGCATCAATCTCACTTCAGTATCAAACATGCAACCGAGTAATTTTTTTCCACTTGGCTATTTCTCTCCTCTGCCACTGTTAACATTGAGTATAGATTTTAAGTGTCAGGAAGTCTTTTCTCAAAGTATTTGTACAGAGTGTAGCAATGTATGGATGTGAAATGTGGACGATAAATAGTTTAGACAAGAAGAGAATAGCAGCTTTCAAAATGTGGTGCTACAGAAGAATGTTGAAGATTGGATGGATATATCATGTAACTAATGAAGAGGTACTGAATGGAATTGGGGATAACATAAATTTGTGGCACAATTTATCTAGAAGACGGGATCAGTTGGCAGGACATGTTATGAGGCATCAAGGGATCACCAATTTAGTATTGGAGGGCAGTGTGGAGGGTAAAAATCATAGAGGGAGACAAAGAGATGAATACACTAAGCAGATTCAGAAGGATGTAGGTTGCAGTAGTTACTTGGAAATGAAGAAGCTTCCACAGGATTGAGTAGCATGGAGAGCTGCATTAAATCAGTCTCTGTACTGAAGACACAACAACAACACCACTGCCTCCTCCCCTCCCTCTCCCAGTGATGCTGCATTCCCTATTATCCTTGTCCCCCACCCCACAGCTTGTCTCTTTTGTGCCTCCACTGCCCACCCCAACCAAGATTGCTACTCACCTAAGCTCCCATTGACAAGAGTGGCCACATGTGTGTGTGTGTGTGTGTGTGTGTGTGTGTTAATGTCATCACATCTCTCATACAGAATGGTTTCTTCTCTTAAAATTGATTGTGCATGTATCATTTTTCAAGTATTAAAGATTAAGGGCAAATCAGATATTCTGAACAGTTTTTATTTGACTGTGAACAAGATTTGTACTTGTGTTTTACAATTGAGACCACCATGTGACACCATCTACATATGACAGCATTATGCAACTGGTGTCACTTTTAGACCTGAAAATTTAAATAGTGCAGTGAAATATACTCCTAACTTTACATGAAACATACAGGCACATAAATTAAAATGACTGAAATAAATCAAGACCTGAAAAATGCTACTGTGTTCAACTGCCTTGTAAACAATTTACACCATTGTTGGAGTCATCCAATAAGTGCATATAAAAGTGTAATTTATGATACAGCACAAAGTGTTAACAAAAATTTGACTTAAGATATCTTTGGCACAAAGCACAGTTAGTAATCTCATCAAATTACACATACAGCCAGATAAGCATGTAACCAAGTAATGACAAATTATTTTCAGAAGGAAACTATATTACAAATTACAGTGTGTATTTAGCTTCAGAGTTGACAGTGGCAGCATGAGGCACTGCACTTACAGTCTGAGGTTTTGCTTTGAAGTAAATGGACAAAAGAACTTTAAACATACTTAGTATATATACAGGAACTTAATAAAATTCCATTTTCTGAGAAGTGGTAGTATGAACAAAAACAAGACAAAAATATCCAGTAAACATGTGCTCTAAAATGCATACCTCAAGAGCTTTGAGTACTACTTCATCTCTGCTGCTGTGAAACACATCTTCTACTGCAAAACATTTGTTATTAGAAACGATCTTCCATTATACTGGCAAGTCCAAAGATAAAATTATAATGTAAAAGTTTTTTGCAGACTTATAAAAACACAAATTGATTTCATGTAAGTGCTGCAGTTACCCAAAAATGTGTATATTGTTGACAGTAACAGCATTAACAAATGATTTCTGCATCCATGAAAAACAGCAGAGGTATGTGTCCTCATTTTTTTCCCATGCTACCACATCTCAAAATATGGAATATTGTACTCATGTCATAATGTAATTTTCATTTAAACAAATAATTTTAACAACATATTTGCTTTCCTTTATTGTATGATAGCACTTCTCTGTTTTCTTGCTTCACTCCATATATATCTATTTCACTGGAGTTATCTTGAAACACTTTAATCTCATTGTAACATAATGGATAATGTTTGTGTTTTTATGTAATGAAATTTGAATGGAACAAAAAAGATATGCTTAATGGAAATGTACTTATCACAATTAAAACTTGCATTGCTACATCTGAGTGAAGGTTGGTGATGTAATATGTTGTGATACAGAGTAGCATGTTATGAAATCCTTGGCAGTTTTGCAGTAAGAAAAAGTAAGGAACTAATATTTTACTTTAAAAGTATCATGAGATTGTTTTCAAATATTTCATGGCATTCATAAGTACTGTATATCTTCTGAAATCTTCCTGCTGTTGTTAACGTAGCAGTCATTTTGAGCAATTAGTCATACTTTGGTTAATTGCTGTTGGTTATTTTTAAACTATGCATCTTATTCCACTCCCAACTGCATATGGATTTGGACTTGAACTTTGTTCAGTATTTCTTTGTTTCACAACAAGAATCTGGTGATAGTCCAATGTTCATTGTTTATAAAGTACATCACAGTTGCTGACACCACTGGTACACACCTTTAAACACATTATCAGCTAATCATACATACTGTGCTTAACTGCCTTTCTGTGTTCTAGTCATATGTCACCTATGGTATGTACTAGCACAAAGTTACTCTGTCCAGATATTTGGTTTCAATAAATAGACTGAATAAATACTGATTATGTTAGCTGCACAGAGGATTGTACTTTTGGTACAATAATAACTGATCACAAATTATCTGGTTTCCTTTTTGCAAGAACATTTGCAGCTGCAGCAAACAAAAAAGAATTCTTTTGAGGAACGTAATTTTTCCTAATTAGTTTCAGACAAATGCATTCATGGCTCAGTCTGATGATACAGCAGGATTGCAACAGTCTTCAAACTGCTACACACCTGTTGTTATATTTGTTCCTCTTGCCCAATCAGGGAATGTATCCAAGCCATAGACAGCTGAACCAAATGTTGGAAATAGTATTGATACTAGTATGATGCAGATAACATTCATACCCAGGCCAGCCTTCATCTGAAAAAGCATACAAATATTAAGAGAATTCCTGACAAGTTTAGACTTATATAAAATAATCAGAAAATTTCTTTTTGCAAATATAATGAAAACAATGCATCCAAAATGTTAAATCTTAATTTGTGTAAATACAGTAGCATTTAGGGAGTTTTCCTTACATTTGTCAAATAATTCATTCTGCTCACATAGTTATAGAACTGATAAATATGGACATATGTGCTAGTGCTTGATCGGAAAAAAAAGAAAATTCATGTCTTCCACTGATGCTTGACATTTTTCTTGCATCTGTGAATGTTAATTCATTGTCAGATTGAATAATTTAGTCTTGGAGTAGCTACACTGTCTCTTAAATTCACAGTTGATGAACTAGATTCTGTGAAAAAATTAACTTTGTCCTGTTGGATAATGACTCATTAAAAATCAAATAAAAGAACCCTTCCTCCTCCCTTTCCCAGTGAGCTCTTAGAGTAATTGCTAAATTTCTGCTTGTGTCTGTGTATGTGTGGATGGATATGTGTGTGTGTGCGAGTGTATACCTGTCCTGAATGTATATGAGATACTTGAAGTGGTGGATTTTGTAATGAATTTAAACATCTTATTATCTTTCACTTTTACAAAATATGGAAACATCAAAAATATCTTATGTGTAATTGACATGTACTCTATAAATGGCTTAAGTATTGAGAAACAACAGTCCCATACTTACCATATCAGATGACCTCATGTTTGATGCTGCCATCACAATGGCATTAGGTGGAGTGGCAACAGGCAACATGAAAGCGAATGAACAACACAGTACAGCTGGCATCATAAAATAGAGGGGATGGATCTCCATTGCTTTAGCCTGGAAAAGAAGAATGAATGTAACATACCGACTGCTTTTGGGGCCATTTTATGTGAAAAAAGCTGCACTAAGCAAAAAAAAGAAGGAATGTGCATGAATGAGTTAACCAATTATTTGTCATCTCCATCATGGCAGAAAACCTTCAGAGATGTGTAACGAGGTTAAATTGTTATTGTTGTTGTCATCTTCAATCCAGAGACTGGTTTGATGCAGCTTTCCATGCTACTCTATCCTGTACAAGCTTCTTCATCTCCAAGTAATTACTGCACACTACATCGCTTTGAATCTGACTAGTGTATCCATCTCTTGGTCTCCCTCTATGATTTTTACCCTCCATACTGCCCTCCAATACTAAACTGGTGATCCCTTGATGCCTCATAACATGTCCTGCCAACTGATCCCGTCTTCTAGATAAATTGTGCCACAAATTCCTCTTCTCCCAAATTCTATTTAGTACCTCCTCGATTGAATAACATAGGGGATAAGCTACAACCCTGTCTCACTCCCTTCCCAACCACTGCTTCCCTTTCATGTCCCTTGACTCTTATTGTGGTGTCACCGCCAGACACCACACTTGCTAGGTGGTAGCTTTTAAATCGGCCGTGGTCCGCTAGTATACGACGGACCCGCGTGTCGCCACTGTCAGTGATGGCAGACCGAGCGCCGCCACACGGCAGGTCTAGTGAGACGTACTAGCACCCGCCCCAGTTGTACAGCCGACGTTAATAGCGATGCTACATTGACAACTACGCTCTCATTTTCCGAGACGATAGTTAGCATAGCCTTCAGCTACGTCATTTGCTACGACCTAGCAAGGCGTCATAGCATTTGATAATTATTATTGTGAAGCCAGTTGTACAGTACGAGAGATGTCCAATTATGGATTAAAGTTAAGTATTCTACCAGTTACTCTTGTTTTGCTAGTCTTATTTCTCTGACCTGTTCCAGACCTCACGCCCGTCTGTGTGAGCTTTAACGCATGCCTTTCGGCCTCCTCTAGCTACAAGGTGTTCGCTCTTCTGCCAACACTTCACTTATAACTGCCATCTGGTTTCTGAACAAACTATAAGTAGCCTTTGGATCCCTGTATTTGACCTCTGCCACCTTCACAATTTGAAAGAGAGTATTCCAGTCAACATTGTCAATAGCTTTCTCTATGTCTACAAATGCTAGAGACATAGGTCTGTCTTTCCTTAATCTGTCTTCTAAGATAAGTTGTAAGGTCAGTATTGCCTCATGTGTTCCAATATTTTTACAGAATCCAAACTGATCATCCCCAAGGTCAGCTTCTACCAGTTTTCCATTAGTCTGTAAAGTATTCGTGTCAGTATTTTGCAACCGTGACTTATTAAACTGATAGTTCGATAATTTTCACACTTGTCAACAACTACTTTCTTTGGGATTGGAATTATTATATTCTTCTTGAAGTTGCTGGTATTTCACCTGTCTCATACATTTTGATCACGAGATGGTAGGGTTTTGTCAGGGCTGGCTCTCCCAAGGCTATCAGTAGTTTTTATATGGAATGTTGTCTACTTCTGGGGTCTTTCAGTGCTCTGTCAAATTCTTCACACAGTATCATATCTCCCATTTCATCTTCAGCTATGTCCTTTTCCGTTTCCATAATATTGCCCTCAAGTACATCGCTCTTGTATAGATCCTCTATGTACTCCTTCCACCTTCCGATGTTCCCTTCTTTGCTTAGAACTGGGTTTCCATCTGAGCTTCTCTTCTGTCACCCAAGGATTTCTGCTAGCCCTCATCTTTTTACCAATGTGATCCTTGCTGCCTTCACTACTTCATCTCTCAAAGCTACCTATTTTTCTTCTACTGTATTTCTTTCCCCATTCTTGTCAATCATTCCCTACCGCTCTCTCTGAAACTCTCTACAACCTCTGGTTCTTTCAGTTTATCCAGGTCCCATCTCCTCATCTCCTTAAATTCCCACCTTTTTGCAGTTTCTTCAGTTTTAATCTACATCTGCCCCTGGAAATGTCTTACAATTAAAAACCTGGTTCCTTAATCTCTGCCTTACTGTTACATAATCTATCTGAAACCTTCCTTTGTCTCCAGGCCTCTTCTATATACAACCTTCTTTCATGACTCTTAAACCAAGTATTAGCTATGATTAAGTCATTCTCTGTCCAAAATTCTACCAGGCGGCTTCCTCTTTCATTCCTTACTCCCATTACATGTTCACCTACTACTTTTCCCTCTCTTCCTTTTCCTACTATCGAATTCCAGTCCCCCATGACTATTAAATATTCATCTCCTTCACTATCTGAATAATTTCTTTTATCTCATCACACACTTCTTCAATCTCTTTGTCATCTGCAGAGCTAGTTGGCATATAAACTTGTACTACTGTGGTAGGTGTGGGCTTAGAGTCTATCTTGGCTGTAATAATGCGTTCACTATGCTGTTCGTAGTAACTTACCCACACCCCTATTTTTTTATCCATTACTAAACCTACTCCTGCATTACCCTTATTTGATTTTGTATTTACAACCCTGTATTCACCTGACTAAAAGTCTTGTTCCTCCTGCTACCAAACTTCACTACTTACTACTATATTTAACTTTAACCTACCCATTTCCCTTTTAAAATTGTCTAACCTACCTACCTGATTAAGGGATCTGACATTTCACACTCCGATCCGTAGAATGCCAGTTTTCTTTCTCCCAATAATGACATCCTCATGAGTAGTCCCCACCCAGAGATCCAAATGGGAAACTATTTTACCTCCAGAATATTTTATCCAAGAGGACGCCATCATCATTTAACCATACAGTAAGGCTGCATACCCTCGGGGAAAAAAAATTATGGCTGTAGTTTTCCCTTGCTTTCAGCCGTTCACAGTACCAGCTCAGCAAGGCTGTTTTGGTTAATGTTACAAGGACAGATCAGTCAATCATCCAGACTGTTGTCCCTGCAACTACAGAAAATGCTGCTGCCCTCTTCAGGAGCCACATGTTGGTCTGCCCTCTCAACAGATACTCCTCCGTTGTGGTTGCACCAATGGTACGGCTATCTGTATTGCTGGGGCACGCAAGCCTCCACACCAACGGCAAGGTCCATGGTTCATGGAGGACGGGGGTAGGTGAGGGGCGGATAAGTTATAGATCTAAAAAAGGGGGGGGGGGGCAGGGAGAGAGAGAGAGACAACTGCTATAAAATATACAAATTTATCCACCTTAAATTTAATGAATTAAAATTAACTGGAAAGCTGCTGCTTTGAAATGAATTAATGAATAAATAAATTAATTAATTAAGCTACTGATTTTTGACTTGTATGAAACAGCTTATTTTTCACCTCTATTACCAGTTTAACATCTATGTGACAAAATTAATATGCAGGTATTTCACCAGTGACAGGGGCTGCCACAGAGAGATAACTCTCTGACTAGCAACAGTGACCTGGTGTGAAATTATACTCAACTGTGTCATTACTACATGTTACCTTTACTCCATCTCAGGGTAAAATTTACAAATGTTTAGCACAGAAAAACAGCTATCTAAATATATTTTAATAGAAGCTTGTTTTACTGAATATTGCTACTTATTGTGCAGCTAATACTTATCAGCAATTACTCTAATCTAAACATCCCATGTAAAAAATAATATTAAGAACTTATGTTAAATAGGGAACACATATTTTGCAGAACATCAGGAAAGTTTAATATTGTTGTCATGTTCTGTAAAGTGAAAAATTCATTTAATGTTGTTTAGGAATTTATGTTTTGGGAAATAAGTGTAAGAGTGCCATACTCTGTCAGGAGGCCTCCACAAGATATGCTGTTATCTTCTTAACTCAGTATTGTTTTTTCTTAATTTTGCATTAAATAGCAGCACTGTCCCAGAAGATAATGTCATACAGGATGTAGCACAGTAAATTGATGATTTGGGAATGAAATAAAAAAATAATGAACACTTAGAAACTAACATTTTTATTTTTATCATATTGGACAATAATGGAAATTACTAACTACATGGTTTATTTGAACAGTATATCTGGCAGATGACTACCTTCACAATCCACACCCTGCTGCAGTCTTTTTCTGAAGTAATCATGCATTCTTTCAAACATGTCTTCAGCTATTCTTGCAGTTTCAGCCTCAATACTGTTCTGTAGGTCTTTCAGGGTGTTGGGACAGTGGTAATACACCTTTAATTTCAGGTAACCCCAAGAAAAAAATCACATGGGTCTAAGTCCATTGATCATGCAGGCCAGTTGAGATCCCCCATCTGAGAGATAAGCCTTCCAGGAAACATTTGCCTCAAAAAATTCATGGTTATGCCACCTATGTGTGCAGTGACAGTCTTGTTGAAACCAGGTATGCTGTAATTGCATTGACTTGAAAGCTGGCTGGAAGAACTGTTGCAGTATGGTTAAGTAATGATACAAATTCACAGTTACAGCACGATGATTTTCCTGGAAAAAGTAATGGCCAATGATGCCCATTCATGATATGGTGCATCACACAGTGAAGTGGTCTGTGTGTAGGGGCCTCTGGTGAATTAGCCTTGGGTTTGTGTTGCCTCAGTACTGCACATTCTGTTTGTTTACACACCCACTGAGGTGAAAATGTGCCTCGTCAGGAAAGAACACATTTGTGTCATGGGATATGGTTGTAAGAATGTCTTCACAAGATGTTCTTTGTGTTACATAATCCCGTACTGACAATTGCTGGACCAGGCACATTTTATACAGGTGACTATTCAGTTCATTATGAAGAATCAAGGTTCTCTCCAGAACATCTTGAAATGCCAAGAACAAGTGCATGTTTCCGAGCTGAGTGTTTTGGAGATTGCAGTGCTGCCTTTCTAACTTGTTTGACATTTTGTGGTGTTGTAACACTTCTCTCGGGTTCTATTCATACAGATGAAACATCCCCTGCTGTTCTGAATGCATTTACCAAATTTAAAATTAATTGCATTCAGGAACATGTCCATAAGGGGATACAGCAAACTGCAAATGAAAAGCATGCTGCACTGCAATGATCAAGTGGGAATTCGAGAAATCCTCTTCAACACAAAATGAGCGCTCCTCATGTGTTCACTGCATTATCGCAACTGTACAATTGAATACAAACTTCCCGTTGGTCACTATAAACCATGCCCACTCTCCCCTCTATTCAACCAACAGTGTCGCCACAACTAGAATTCTAAAAAAAGCAATTTACTGTGCTCCCCCATGTATAACAACAGTGAGTAAACAATAAAAAAGCTAAGACACTAACTAAAAAAAAAAATAAAAAATCAGAAGTAAGAATCCTGGGAAACAGATCAGGATGACAGAAAAGATGCTACTGGTATCTTTCTGGACCTTTCAAAAGCTTTCGACATAATTGACCATGACTTCCTCATTCACAAATTAGATCAAAAAGGTGTCCGAGGAATCCCAAATCAGTGGATCTTACCTAGAAAACAGGCAGCAAGTGGTGGTTTTAAGGCATGATGACATTTCAGTACAAGGAAATATTATCACAACAACACATGTCTCCAGTAAATCAACAATAAAGTACAGAGTGCCACAAGGATTGGTCCTAGGACCTCTACTGTTCCTTCTTTATGTTGATGATATAAATGACTTTATTAAATTGGGAAAACTAATCTTATTTGCTGATGACACCAGCATATTAATAATAGCTGCTGACAAAATCTCATTGGAAGTAGCAATAGATACTGTAATGTCCCAAATTACTAGCTGGTTTCAAAAAAATAAAATAATAATAAATAAAGAAAAAACTGTCTTTATGAATTTCCACTCTTCTCCACATGTGCAAAACTTGGTAACAGTACCATACCTTGAAAATACGTTACTGAACTCGGTTACTGACACTAAGGTTCTAGGCCTATGGGTACAAGATAATTTTAAAATGGGACTGTCATATAAAAGAACTTGAGAAAAATCTTTCAAAAACTTGTTATTCTCTGCGTGTGTTAAATAAAAGTGCAAGCAAGTCAACAGTTATTCAGGCGTATTATGCATACTTCCATGCACTACTTCGATATAGGCTAATCTTCTGGGAAAATTCAGCCACCAGCATAAAGATCTTTAGGATGCAGAAAAGAGCAATCCGGGCTATCTGCAACCTAAGAAAACTGGAAACATGTAGACCACATTTCATTCAGATGAAAATAATGAGCCTACTGAGCCTTTACATATATGAGTGTATCCTGTTCACAAATGAGTATCTTTTAAACCAAACTGGACATCTTCAACAAAATAAGAATATACACAGTCACAACACAAGAAACACAAATAATAGCCACATGTCACAGTGTAGAACAGCACTGTACCAAAAAAGTGTATCACAGATAACAGTTCAGCTATATAACAACCTACCCAGTGATTTAAAATCGCTGCAACATAAATTTTTTTTAAACATAATCTTGAGTCATTTCTAGTGGAAAAATGTTTTTACTCTGTAAAAGAATTTTTAAATTACAAAAAATAGCCTCGTAAACAATGATTATGTAATAATGGTTAAATTCAAACTGCTTTATTTGTCACTTGTAATTTATGGTTGTTATCTGTAATTAATTTTGTCATGCTCTCTCTCTCTCTCTCTCTCTCTCTCTCTCTCTCTCTCTCTCTCTGTGTGTGTGTGTGTGTGTGTGTGTGTGTGTGTGTGTGTGTGTTTCTGCTCCTTTCGCAATTTTGACTTGTCCTATATTCAACGTAATGTTTAAGTATGTAATGAATCAAATGGATCAATAAATAAATGAAATGAAATGAAATGATAGCAAAGCTAGGACAGAAGAGGGAGAACGCTATATGGTGTGCAACACAGTGATGTAGAAGTCTAGAGAAAATTTGGCAGGTTCTTCTATGCAGCTTCAAGGGTGTGTTGAAGCAGAATTTATCTCTTGTCTATCTAAGAAGCACAAACAATCACTTTTTAATCATATTTAAAAACTATAAAAAGGTTTTTCTTCCTCACCATTTCTGCAAGTACAGGTGTAACAATATTAGCAATTGCAGTATTTGATGAGACTTCTGTGAGAAAAGTTGTGGCTGTGCAAACTATAATGAGAATCACTTCTCGTGGGAGAACTTCAAGTGCAACCAATGTTTCACCAAGTAACTGATTTAGTCCAGATGCCTTAGTGCCAGCTGCCATTGCAAATCCTCCACCTGTTAACAAACACATTATAAAATATTCTCAAAATTTTATCGCTTATACTTAAAAAATTGGAGGCAAAACAGACACAATTTCAAGTGCAAAAAGCATGATGAATGCCAAGTATTTACAGTACATGGGGAGTGAGTAGAGGTTTTTCTTTACTGGAAATACTCAAAGAGAAACACACTTCTGACAGACACTATAGCAGGGCCAAGTGCCAGGAGACAGTGGTCATATGTGTGGGAGGTGCGCTTGTGAGAATGTGTGTGTCTTTCCTAGGTTGGAAGAAGGATTTTTAAGCTTTTGACAAAAATGTTTAGCAGTGTTTTTCACTGTGCCTGTATGTGACTCAACGTCTCCACTGGTAGACACTATAGTCTTTATGCCTCATGTATTGGTCCCAACTATATGAGCTTTTACAAATGGTGGTACCGTGAACTATTGCGGTTTGGTTTGTTACAGAACAAAGCTTAAAAATTGTCATGTTAAAGCTGTCAGTACTGTGGTCACAGATAGGCTGATACACAACCAAAACACTAGTAAATTGATTCCAGAAATAAAACTTGTCTGTAGATAGAAAGCCACTGACGTACAAAACTTTTTCTTCTTTGACTAAGTAGCAGCAGTTAAAAGTTTTCCAGTCTCATTAAACAGTGTAATTTGCAATGTTCAGGAAACACTAGTCAATTCATGTAAGAAATTCTTCCTAATGATGTAGTGTTATGAACAACAAACTTTCCAAACATTTTCTTCTTTCTTACGCTCAGTTCGTATATGGTAAGCCCCAAAGCCCCAGTGGAAATATATGCTGGTCACATGAATTAATATCTTGTGTAGCCCTAAAGCCATATTCTAGCATTTTCACACAAAAAAAAGGAATTACACAGAAATAGACTACATTCAACAGCTCAGACAATAATGGAAACATCCAAACAAACACAATTTCTACAGCACTTGGCCATGTCTAAACAGCTGTTTGGCTGTAACTGATTGCAGAATAAATGTGTCCACTTATTAATAAACATAAGGTTCTCGTATTTCCAGCTAGAAGAGCTCATCAAAGGTCTGACATTTCAACAAATGTGTCTCTCATTTTTTCCACTTCTGTGAAAATCAAAATGTTGGGCATTTAAATGAGACCTCTTGGCTGAAAACACAAAAGCATTTTATAATCTCAATTCATTCCGAGAGAAAATGAGATGAAACATATTGATCATTTCTGAGTAAATTTTGTACCATTTTCATTTGTTTAGCACTTTGTTGCACAAAATGTGACTGTGAAGGAAATACTGCTCACATTTGTTAGTTTAAAACTTGGTAATGTTAGATGACTGACAGAACTCAGCAGTTGCAGATGGATGGGAGGGGAAGGCTTAGTCTTGAAAACGTTAATTTCTAAAAGCTTAATTCCTGTTTTATAATTTTGTCATATTCATTAATCCTTAATGAAATGTATTATTATTATTATTATTATTATTATTTGCCTTCAGCCATGAATGTGAATGTCACAGTTTGCTTAAAAATATTTCTGTTGCTTGCTTTAAACATCATCAGTAAGGATGTTATCTGACATGTGACTGTAAATATCCTCAATGCACTGAAGGAGATGCCACAATTATATTCGAGTCCTGACTTCCACAATATGTTTTTGTGACATAGAAACTTTACCAATTCACATTCCATTACTAACAATATTACTTTTTGTTGAGATTCAAATTTTACTGCCATGTAATGTCTTTTGTGTCTATAGACAATGCTAAGCACATGTTTTCAAGTCAATTTATCTGTCCTTCTTAATTCTGTGTTATTCTCCATGCCGTGAGCTATGAATAAAATTGTCCTGTGATTAAGTGTCATACCTACCTTGTCAAACTACATCCCAACAGCTTAGGTGATCAGAAAAATCTAAATTTTTTTATTATAAGAAAACTCAAACTCATAAGCTTAAAAGAGTGGAAATTAACAAGTTTGTTTACATGATAAATATGGCACATATGACTACTGCACACAGAGTTTGACTAGAAACACTAACACATGATAACTGCAACACATGGAGAATGCAAGTTGAAGTGCTACTCGTCACATGCAACACTTGAGGCTATGTATCTGGAGACTTACTGCAATCAGTAGCAGCTAATACATGTGAAGTGTTCTCCGTTGCAGAAGTTACATGCAAAGTATAGCTAGTGGCAGACAAAAAAGCAATGCTACTGTGTTGAAGCAAGTGCAGAACTGCACTACCTCGCATTATGTATGGCTTAAACCTTAATCAATCTATGCATCCAAAGGACTAATCTACAAAGCAACGCTGCTCAAATGCCTCGCACTTAACAAAATGCAACCTACTAATGATGTGGCACAACATCTTACTAAATTCTTTGATGCTGTGGATAAGTTACAAGCAGTGGATGTCAACATAAATGGTGACCTATAGTTAATAATGCTGCTCTACAGTCTTCCAAATAGTTATGACAGTTTCAGATTTGCTACTGAATGCCATGATAATCTACCAGATGTCAAAATGCTGAAAGTAAAAATCTTGGAAGAACACAATGCTAGGATTCAGAAAGACAGTGAAAGTGTGAGTGCCACTGTAGTTGTTAAAGTGGTGTAATGTTTTGTGAACAAGCCAAAAAGTGATGTGAGGGACAGCAACAAATCAGAACAAGAAGAAACTAAGTGTTCCAGCTTAAATAATGTCGACGAAGCTCATTGCTGTTTCTCTATGAGTGAGCCTCCTCTGAAGTTTTGTGGCTTCATCATTTGATGCATAGACAGTGGTTGCACATTGTGCTGATATTTTTGAGGGAATATAACACACTTTTTGTCGATCAACACTGCCTTGCTTCAGGAACACTGTTCAATGTATGATCTAGTGGTAAGAATACTATAATATGTGAAGTAGCATGTAGTTAATGAGTTTCTTGGTTAATATTCATAAATGTAATAGGTTAAAATTATGTAAAAGATGTACTATGTGTAGTGTTTTTTGTGTTTTATCTTCCATGTGTTCAAGAATGCTGAAACAATGACATGGGACTTGCAGCAGCATGGTAATGGCAGTTTTGAAAGTTGGTTGCTATACGTGCTGAGCTGACAGCCGTTCCATGCCAGAGGGTGAAATCTCTTAGTCCAGCAGATTTGACACAGAATAAATTATAACATAGTTAATATGAAAAAGAGCTCATTACTATTGTAATTGTGTTCAGTTCATGTCTGTATTCCAATAAAGGCAGTCACTGAATGGAAATGTATATCATTGTATGTTTGATTGTGAATAAACCATCAATAAAGCAATGGAGAAGATAATTATTGTGAAGAGAAAAAACCTGCTGTTGAAGATTTTTATTTTGAAAAAGTGCTTGCTTGAAATCGGTTACCAAAACTGAATCTAGGTCCTAATCAGCTAAATAGGAGAGATAAAGGGTTAAACAATATGCAAAAAAAAACACTGGAAAATCAGACAACTGCTAAGTTTTTTATCTTAAAGATGTGATTAATTTGTTCTCATGATTGAGAGTGAGGGTTAATATATATATATATATATATATATATATATATATATATATATATATATATATATATATATATATATATATATATAAAAAACAAAGATGATGTGACTTACCAAGTGAAAGTGCTGGCAGGTCGACAGACACACAAACGAACACAAACATACACACAAAATTCAAGCTTTCGCAACAAACTGTTGCCTCATCAGGAAAGAGGGAAGGAGAGGGAAAGACAAAAGGATGTGGGTTTTAAGGGAGAGGGTAAGAAGTCATTCCAGTCCCGGGAGCGGAAAGACTTACCTTAGGGGGAAAAAAGGACGGGTACACACTCGCACACACACACATATCCATCCACACATCCATATAATATGTGTGGATGGATATGTGTGTGTGTGCGAGTGTGTACCCGTCCTATTTTCCCCCTGAGGTAAGTCTTTCCGCTCCCGGGACTAAAATGACTCCTTACCCTCTCCCTTAAAACCCACATCCTTTCGTCTTTCCCTCTCCTTCCCTCTTTCCTGATGAGGCAACAATTTGTTGCGAAAGCTGGAATTTTGTATGTATGTTTGTGTTCGTTTGTGTGTCTGTCGACCTGCCAGCACTTTCACTTGGTAAGTCACATCATCTTTGTTTTTAGGTATATTTTTCCTTCGTGGAATGTTTCCTTCTATATATATATATATATATATATATATATATATATATATATATATATATATATATAAGCGCAAATGTCTGCTTGTGTATGTGTGGATGGATATGTGTGTGTGTGTGTGCGAGTGTAAACCTGTCCTTTTTTCCCCCTAAGGTAAGTCTTTCCGCTCCCGGGATTGGAATGACTCCTTACCCTCTCCCTTAAAACCCAATCCTTTTGTCTTTCCTTCTCCTTCCCTCTTTCCTGACGAGGCAACCGTTGGTTGCGAAAGCTAGAGTTTTGTGTGTATGTTTGTGTTTATTTGTGTGTCTATCGACCTGCCAGCGCTTTTGTTGGGTAAGTCTCATCATCTTTCTTTTTAAATATATTTTTCCCACGTGGAATGTTTCCCTCTATTATATATATATATATATATATATGGTTATAATAGAAGGAAACATTCCATGAAGGAAAAATATACCTAAAAACAAAGATGATGTGACTTACCAAATGAAAGTGCTGGCAGGTCGACAGACACACAAACGAACACAAACATACACACAAAATTCAAGCTTTCGCAACAAACTGTTGCCTCATCAGGAAAGAGGGAAGGAGAGGGAAAGACGAAAGGATGTGGGTTTTAAGGGAGAGGGTAAGGAGTCATTCCAGTCCCAGGAGCGGAAAGACTTACCTTATGGGGAAAAAAGGACGGGTATACACTCGCACACACACACATATCCATCCACACATATACAGACACAAGCAGACATATTTAAAGACAAAGAGTTTGGGCAGAGATGTCAGTCGAGGCAGAAGTGCAGAGGCAAAGATGTTGTTGAATGACAGGTGAGGTATGAGTGGCGGCAACTTGAAATTAGCGGAGATTGAGGCCTGGTGGATAACGGGAAGAGAGGATATGTTGAAGAGCAAGTTCCCATCTCCGGAGTTCGGATAGGTTGGTGTTAGTAGGAAGTATCCAGATAACCCGGACGGTGTAACACTGCGCCAAGATGTGCTGGTCGTGCACCAAGGCATGTTTAGCCACAGGGTGATCCTCATTACCAACAAACACTGTCTGCCTGTGTCCATTCATGCGAATGGACAGTTTGTTGCTGGTCATTCCCACATAGAATGCATCACAGTGTAGGCAGGTCAGTTGGTAGATCACGTGGGTGCTTTCACACGTGGCTCTGCCTTTGATTGTGTACACCTTCCGGGTTACAGGACTGGAGTAGGTGGTGGTGGGAGGGTGCATGGGACAGGTTTTACACCGGGGGCGGTTACAAGGGTAGGAGCCAGAGGGTAGGGAAGGTGGTTTGGGGATTTCATAGGGATGTACTAAGAGGTTACGAAGGTTAGGTGGACGGCGGAAAGACACTCTTGGTGAAGTGGGGAGGATTTCATGAAGGATGGATCTCATTTCAGGGCAGGATTTGAGGAAGTCGTATCCCTGCTGGAGAGCCACATTTAGAGTCTGATCCAGTCCCGGAAAGTATCCTGTCACAAGTGGGGCACTTTTGTGGTTCTTCTGTGGGAGGTTCTGGGTTTGAGAGGATGAGGAAGTGGCTCTGTTTATTTGCTTCTGTACCAGGTCGGGAGGGTAGTTGCGGGATGCGAAAGCTGTTATCAGGTTGTTGGTGTAATGCTTCAGGGATACCGGACTGGAGCAGATTCGTTTGCCACGAAGACCTAGGCTGTAGGGAAGGGACCGTTTGATGTGGAATGGGTGGCAGCTGTCGTAATGGAGGTACTGTTGCTTGTTGGTGGGTTTGATGTGGACAGACGTGTGAAGCTGGCCATTGGACAGGTGAAGGTCAACATCAAGGAAAGTGGCATGGGATTTGGAGTAGGACCAGGTGAATCTGATGGAACCAAAGGAGTTGAGGTTGGAGAGGAAATTCTGGAGTTCTTCTTCACTGTGAGTCCAGATCATGAAGATGTCATCAATAAATCTGTACCAAACTTTGGGTTGGCAGGCCTGGGTAACCAAGAAGGCTTCCTCTAAGCGACCCATGAATAGGTTGGCATATGAGGGGGCCATCCTGGTACCCATGGCTGTTCCCTTTAATTGTTGGTATGTCTGGTTTTCAAAAGTGAAGAAGTTGTGGGTCAGGATGAAGCTGGCTAAGGTAATGAGGAAAGAGGTTTTAGGTAGGGTGGCAGGTGATCGGCGTGAAAGGAAGTGCTCCATCGCAGCGAGGCCCTGGACGTGCGGGATATTTGTGTATAAGGAAGTGGCATCAATGGTTACAAGGATGGTTTCTGGGGGTAACGGATTGGGTAAGGATTCCAGGCGTTCGAGAATGTGGTTGGTGTCTTTGATGAAGAATGGGAGACTGCATGTAATGGGTTGAAGGTGTTGATCTACGTAGGCAGAGATACGTTCTGTGGGGGCTTGGTAACCAGCTACAATGGGGCGGCCAGGATGATTGGGTTTGTGAATTTTAGGAAAAAGGTAGAAGGTAGGGGTGCGGGGTGTCGGTGGGGTCAGGAGGTTGATGGAGTCAGGTGAAAGGTTTTGTAGGGGGCCTAAGGTTCTGAGGATTCCTTGAAGCTCTGCCTGGACATCAGGAATGGGATTACCTTGGCAAACTTTGTATGTGGTGTTGTCTGAAAGCTGACGCAGTCCCTCAGCCACATACTCCCGATGGTCAAGTACCACGATCGTGGAACCCTTGTCCGCCGGAAGAATGACGATGGACCGGTCAGCCTTCAGATCATGGATAGAAACTTTGTATGTGGTGTTGTCTGAAAGCTGATGTCCAGGCAGAGCTTCAAGGAATCCTCAGAACCTTAGGCCCCCTACAAAACCTTTCACCTGACTCCATCAACCTCCTGACCCCACCGACACCCCGCACCCCTACCTTCTACCTTCTTCCTAAAATTCACAAACCCAATCATCCCGGCCGCCCCATTGTAGCTGGTTACCAAGCCCCCACAGAACGTATCTCTGCCTACGTAGATCAACACCTTCAACCCATTACATGCAGTCTCCCATTCTTCATCAAAGACACCAACCACTTTCTCGAATGCCTGGAATCCTTACCCAATCCGTTACCCCCAGAAACCATCCTTGTAACCATTGATGCCACTTCCTTATACACAAATATCCCGCACGTCCAGGGCCTCGCTGCGATGGAGCACTTCCTTTCACGCCGATCACCTGCCACCCTACCTAAAACCTCTTTCCTCATTACCTTAGCCAGCTTCATCCTGACCCACAACTTCTTCACTTTTGAAAACCAGATATACCAACAATTAAAGGGAACAGCCATGGGTACCAGGATGGCCCCCTCGTATGTCAACCTATTCATGGGTCGCTTAGAGGAAGCCTTCTTGGTTACCCAGGCCTGCCAACCCAAAGTTTGGTACAGATTTATTGATGACATCTTCATGATCTGGACTCACAGTGAAGAAGAACTCCAGAATTTCCTCTCCAACCTCAACTCCTTTGGTTCCATCAGATTCACCTGGTCCTACTCCAAATCCCATGCCACTTTCCTTGATGTTGACCTTCACCTGTCCAATGGCCAGCTTCACACGTCTGTCCACATCAAACCCACCAACAAGCAACAGTACCTCCATTACGACAACTGCCACCCATTCCACATCAAACGGTCCCTTCCCTACAGCCTAGGTCTTCGTGGCAAACGAATCTGCTCCAGTCCGGTATCCCTGAAGCATTACACCAACAACCTGACAACAGCTTTCGCATCCCGCAACTACCCTCCCGACCTGGTACAGAAGCAAATAAACAGAGCCACTTCCTCATCCTCTCAAACCCAGAACCTCCCACAGAAGAACCACAAAAGTGCCCCACTTGTGACAGGATACTTTCCGGAACTGGAACAGATTCTGAATGTGGCTCTCCAGCAGGGATACGACTTCCTCAAATCCTGCCCTGAAATGAGATCCATCCTTCATGAAATCCTCCCCACTCCACCAAGAGTGTCTTTCCGCCGTCCACCTAACCTTCGTAACCTCTTAGTACATCCCTATGAAATCCCCAAACCACCTTCCCTACCCTCTGGCTCCTACCCTTGTAACCGCCCCCGGTGTAAAACCTGTCCCATGCACCCTCCCACCACCACCTACTCCAGTCCTGTAACCCGGAAGGTGTACACAATCAAAGGCAGAGCCACGTGTGAAAGCACCCACGTGATCTACCAACTGACCTGCCTACACTGTGATGCATTCTATGTGGGAATGACCAGCAACAAACTGTCCATTCGCATGAATGGACACAGGCAGACAGTGTTTGTTGGTAATGAGGATCACCCTGCGGCTAAACATGCCTTGGTGCACGACCAGCACATCTTGGCGCAGTGTTACACCGTCCGGGTTATCTGGATACTTCCTACTAACACCAACCTATCCGAACTCCGGAGATGGGAACTTGCTCTTCAACATATCCTCTCTTCCCGTTATCCACCAGGCCTCAATCTCCGCTAATTTCAAGTTGCCGCCACTCATACCTCACCTGTCATTCAACAACATCTTTGCCTCTGCACTTCTGCCTCGACTGACATCTCTGCCCAAACTCTTTGTCTTTAAATATGTCTGCTTGTGTCTGTATATGTGTGGATGGATATGTGTGTGTGTGCGAGTGTATACCCGTCCTTTTTTCCCCATAAGGTAAGTCTTTCCGCTCCTGGGACTGGAATGACTCCTTACCCTCTCCCTTAAAACCCACATCCTTTCGTCTTTCCCTCTCCTTCCCTCTTTCCTGATGAGGCAACAGTTTGTTGCGAAAGCTTGAATTTTGTGTGTATGTTTGTGTTCGTTTGTGTGTCTGTCGACCTGCCAGCACTTTCATTTGGTAAGTCACATCATCTTTGTTTTTAGGTATATAGTATATATATATATATATATATATATATATATATATATATATATATATATATATATATATATATATATATATATATATATATATATATATATATATATATGTATGTATGGTTATAATAGAAGGAAACATTCCACGTAGGAAAAATATACCTAAAAACAAAGATGATGTGACTTACCAAATGAAGGTGCTGGCAGGTCGACAGACACACAAACGAACATAAACATACACACAAAATTCAAGCTTTCGCAACAAACTGTTGCCTTCCACGTGGGAAAAATATATCTAAAAACAAAGATGATGTGACTTACCAAACGAAAGCACTGGCACGTCGATAGACACACAAACAAACACAAACATACACACAAAATTCTAGCTTTCGCAACTGACGGTGGCTTCGTCAGAAAAGAGGGAAGGAGAGGAAAAGACGAAAGGATTTGGGTTTTAAAGGAGATGGTAAGGAGTCATTCCAATCTCGGGAGCGGAAAGACTTACCTTAGGGGGAAAAAAGGATGGGTATACACTCGCACACACACACATATCCATCCGCACATACACAGACACAAGCAACAAGGTTAGGTGGACGGCGGAAAGACACTGACATCTCTGCCCAAATTTGTTGCTGTCCCTCACATCACTTTTTGGCCTGTTCACAAAACATTACAGCACTTTAACAACTACAGTAGCACTCACACTTTCACTGTCTTTCTGAATCCTAGCATTGTGTTCTTCCAAGATTTTTACTTTCAGCATTTTGACATCCTCCCCACTCCAAAAAGAGTGTCTTTCCGCCGTCCACCTAACCTTCGTAACCTCTTAGTTCATCCCTATGAAATCCCCAAACCACCTTCCCTACCCTCTGGCTCCTACCCTTGTAACCGCCCCTGGTGTAAAACTTGTCCCATGCACCCTCCCACCACCACCTACTCCAGTCCTGTAACCCGGAAGGCGTACACGAACAAAGGCAGAGCCACGTTGGAAAGCACCCACGTGATTTACCAACTGAGCTGCCTACACTGTGAAGCCTTCTATGTGGGAATGACCAGCAACAAACTGTCCATTCGCATGAATGGACACAGGCAGACAGTGTTTGTTGGTAATGAGGATCACCCTGTGGCTAAACATGCCTTGGTGCACAGCCAGCACATCTTGGCACAGTGTTACACCGTCCGGGTTATCTGGATACTTCCCACTAACACCAACCTGTCAGAACTCCGGAGATGGGAACTTGCCCTTCAGCATATCCTCTCTTCTCGCTATCCGCCAGTCCTCAATCTCCGCTAATTTCTAATTTCAATTTGCCGCCGCTCATACCTCACCTGTCTTTCAACAACATCTTTGCCTCTGTACTTCCGCCTCGACTTACATGTCTGCCCAAACTCTTTGCCTTTACAAATGTCTGCTTGTATCTGTGTATGTGTGGATGGATATGTGTGTGTGTGCGAGTGTATACCTGTCCTTTTTTCCCCCTAAGGTAGGTCTTTCCGCTCCCAGGATTGGAATGACTCCTTACCCTCTCCCTTAAAACCCACATCCTTTCGTCTTTCCCTCTCCTTCCCTCTTTCCTGATGGAGCAACCGTTTGTTGCAAAAGCTTGAATTTTGTGTGTATGTTTGTGTTTGTTTGTGTGTCTATCGACCTGCCAGCGCTTTTGTTTGGTATATATATATATGAATATAATAGAGGGAAACATTTCAGAATGTCTGCTTGTGTCTGTGTATATGCGGATGGATATGTGTGTGTGTGTGCGAGTGTTTACCTGTCCTTTTTTCCCCCTAAGGTAAGTCTTTCCGCTCCCGGGATTGGAATGACTCCTTATCCTCTCCCTTAAAACCCACATCCTTTCGTCTTTCCCTCTCCTTCCCTCTTTCCTGACGAAGCAACCGTTTGTTGCGAAAGCTTGAATTTTGTGTGTATGTTTGTGTTTGTTTGTGTGTCTATCGACCTGCCAGCGCTTTTGTTTGGTAAGTCTCATCATCTTTCTTTTTAGATATATTTTTTCCACGTGGAATGTTTCCCTCTATTATATTCATATCATTAATTTGAACCCAACAATTACGTTTGTTATTGTCACTGTTACATTTTGAAGTCTTTTCTGTCGTCTTATTTCCTCCTTCTGTTTTTGCCAGTAGTTTCACTTTGTATTCACCTTCTCCTTTTTACCGTAATCCACTATACAATTTTATCCCGCCGATATATACTCAATAATACGTAATAATATGTAACCCACTTCCAAACCATAACCAAAAAAAATTTTTTTTCCGCTTTCAACACTACCGCTGCTATAAAGTCCACCGTTTCTAGTTCACAAACAGTTCCTTTCAGCTATTAAACAACCTTATCGGCTAGTTTTAATAACTTTTGCTTTATTTCGATTTCCATTTTTCTCACATCACCGATCATTTTTAGCCGCCTCCCACAGGTTTTAACGTCATTATTTCTTCATCAGACAATTGTTAGCCTCATTTCCATAATCTGCCACCACCATACCACTCCTTTTAATTTATCCTCACGTAGTTTTTTCGAAATTTTCCCGAATTTCTCCACCCTTTAACGTGTTTTGGCGGCAACACAACCAACTAACCTTTATGCACATCGTTGTCTACCTACACAAGTTCACCACAGGATCAACATAGCCCAGCTCTAACCAACCCTTTTTCGCCTTTTTTTACACCAGATCTCCATTTGCTTTCTACTTCACCTTTATCTCTCCCCATATATTTTTATATTATTTTCATTTTCATTTCAGAAATGTCTGCTTGTATATATATATATATATATATATATATATATATATATATATATACACACAAACACAAGCAGACATTTCTGAAATGAAAATGAAAATAATATAAAAATATATGGGGAGAGATAAAGGTGAAGTAGAAAGCAAATGGAGATCTGGTGTAAAAAAAGGCGAAAAAGGGTTGGTTAGAGCTGGGCTATGTTGATCCTGTGGTGAACTTGTGTAGGTAGACATATATATATATATATATATATATATATATATATATATATATATATATATATATATATCATTCCACGTGGGAAAAATATATTTAAAAAGAAAGATGATGAGACTTACCAAACAAAAGCGCTGGCAGGTCAATATACACACAAACAAACACAAACATACACACAAAATTCTAGCTTTCGCCACCAACGGTTGCCTCGTCAGGAAAGAGGGAAGGAGAAGGAAAGACAAAAGGATATGGGTTTTAAGGGAGAGGGTAAGGAGTCATTCCAATCCCGGGAGCGGAAAGACTTACCTTAGGGGAAAAAAAGGACAGGTATACACTCGCACACACACACATATCCATCCGCATATACACAGACACACAGAAAGGCAACTCACTCACCCTTCACAACCTTTCCAGCAAACCTCAACCTCCTCTCATTGCACACAAACCCAGTCTCTCCCATCTACTCAATCTCCCAATTCCAGCTCCACTCCCTCCAAAACCTCAAAATTCCAATCAACACAATCTGGAACCACAACACCCCAATTCAGTAGTTAACCTCTCCTCCAAACCTCTCTCCCAATCCGAAACCTCTGTCCTATCCAAAGGCCTCACCTTCAGCCCCATTCCCAGATTTAACCAAACAGCACTTGTCAAAGATTTACTGTCCTACACCCGTACTCTCTGCTGGAAATATCACTTTGCCACGAAGAAAAATGATCCTAATCCTACTCCTAATGATCCAACTCCCCAAGATACTATCCAAATTGAACCATGCCTGGAACAGTTCCGTCCTCCGTCACAGCGGGACCCACCTCCTCTTCCTCAAAATCACCCTCTCCTAACCTTCCAGGAATTTCTGACTTCCAGCCTTGCCTCTCAATCCCACTTAAAAAACCTTAATCCTACTCCCAACATCACCACTGCTGAAGCCCAGGCTATCCGTGATCTGAAGGCTGACCAATCCATCGTCATTCTTCCGGCGGACAAGGGTTCCACGACTGTGGTACTTGATCGTCGGGAGTACGTGGCAGAGGGACTGCGTCAGCTTTCAGACAACACTACTTACAAAGTTTGTCATGGTAATCCCATTCCTGATGTCCAGGCGGAGCTTCAAGGAATCCTCAGAACCTTAGGCCCCCTACAAAACCTTTCACCTGACTCCATCAACCTCCTGACCCCACCAACACCCTGCACCCCTACCTTCTACCTTCTTCCCAAAATTCACAAACCCAATCATCCCGGCCGTCCCATTGTAGCTGGTTACCAAGCCCCCACAGAATGCATCTCTGCCTACGTTAAAGGTGTCTGTGTATATGCGGATGGATATGTGTGTGTGTGCGAGTGTATACCTGTCCTTTTTTTCCCCTTAAGGTAAGTCTTTCCGCTCCCGGGATTGGAATGACTCCTTACCCTCTCCCTTAAAACCCATATCCTTTTGTCTTTCCTTCTCCTTCCCTCTTTCCTGAC
This sequence comes from Schistocerca cancellata, assembly GCF_023864275.1. Taxonomy (NCBI): domain Eukaryota; kingdom Metazoa; phylum Arthropoda; class Insecta; order Orthoptera; family Acrididae; genus Schistocerca; species Schistocerca cancellata. The sequence goes on from NC_064634.1 coordinate 192,734,935, forward strand.
GAGGCAACCGTTGGTTGCGAAAGCTAGAATTTTGTGTGTATGTTTGTGTTTGTTTGTGTGTCTATCGACCTGCCAGCGCTTTTGTTTGGTAAGTCTCATCATCTTTCTTTTTTAAAAAAAAAAAAATGAAAAGTTAAATATTTTGACTGTTACAGTGTGCGAATAAGAGATATGCTTAATGCTTCTGCACACTGGTTGACTTGACATCAGAAACTAACCGCAATATATACAAATATGAAAAGTAGCTTGAAATTGATACTTCCATCGTGAATCTTTTCAAGAGAGTAAAAGCTAATAGTTCTCATTTGCCCTTTTCGAAAATACGAACCTGCAAAATATAGAGAATACTTCTTCAGGAGAGACAACATTAAGTACTGGCCCATTCAATATAATTGATAACATGGTCAGCCTGATATGTAGATGAATTTCTATGGCCAGTATGTGTCCAGGTGTCTGCGTGTCATTAGAAGCGACCGAGATCACAGGACCTGGCCGGAAGAATACTGGATTATTGACAAAGGTATGTGGTAACAGTATGGCCAAAGTGGACTAGAAATGAAGAAAATATGGGCATGAAAATAAAGTGAAAACAAAAATTAACTCACAAACCAACCTTACAATTGAAATTAAGAAGAAATATGATGACAGAGAAGAAAGAAAACAAAGATCAAGTAAGAAGACAAAAACACAAGAAAAAGAAGAAGAGGCCCTGGGGGTAAAGAAAAATTGGGGTTAGTTTCTTACAGGCTCTGGTGATGGTGAGCATAAGTGCCTATGAGCCACCTGACCACCAGCCTAGCACATTATAGAGTTGTCTGCAGAGAAACTGGTATTAGTTGTAGCTGATCCGTCTGGGGGTGTGTAGCAGCCTGCCAGCGCACTGATATGACGCGCAGCCATCACCGGTCTGCTGCCTTTCACAGATTGTCTCACCACAACGATATCCAACATGATTAAGTGAAAGAAATTCGGTGAGTTTAGTGAACAATAACTAATAGTGTTTTGCATTGGTGATCTCAGTTTGAGTGTTAGGCAGTTTATAACTTCTAGATGACAAGTTAAAGAGTTAACTGGTTAAGTAATTATATTAAATACATAGAATAAATGTAAAGTCAGGATATAACTAAACAGTTAATCCCTAATATTTATTGTAATTATTCAAAGAGAAGGGAATTCATAATAAGTACTTAATTAATGCAATAAGAAATGGTTGACACATAGGGATCTATGACTGAATGGGCAAGCACTATCAAGGAATCTTTGTTTACCATGAATGTTAAGATTAAAAGTGCCATAGAGAATGCTTTGGCAGCCCAGAGTAATGCCATAGATGATAAAATTAAGAATGCTTTGACCCATCATAGTGCTGCCCTTAGGGATGCAACGGCCATTCAAAGTGGCACTATGGATGATACGATTAAAAATGCTTTGACTTATTGTAGTTGTGTCCTGGAGAATGCTATGACTGATAGAATGAAAGAAGTGTTTAAGAATGAGCTTCAGGAAGTAAAGACAGGAATCATAAATTTGGGAATCAAGACAGAGTCTGTGAACAGACAACTAGAGAAACATATTAGTGATTCTAGGAAGGAAAAGGCTAATACGCAGACCCAAATAAATCAAACAACTGAAGAGCTTCCTAATTTTAAGATTACTGTCAAACAAGAATGCGATGTTGGTATTGAAGAGATTAAAAATGATGTAGATAATAAACTCAACCAAGTTGTAGGTCATGTAGATGAAACAGTTAATAAATTAAGAAAGGAGAGTGAAGACTGTTTTAAAAGATTTAGATATCTATTATCAGGTAGAAAGACCAAAATTTATACAAACCATCATGCACTCACATTCCTAATGAAAAGCAAGTTATTACATCCAAGATTAATGTGCAGGATTTTCTTTTCAGAGGAATTTGATTTTGAAATAAGATATGTAAAGGGAAGTGAGAATATCGTTACATATGCTATCTCCAGGTTACCCATGGAATCAGAAAGCTTACCTGTGTTAGAAGAGGGAGGTTAAGAAATATATATTTATTTTTTTAAATCACAGAGCGCAAAGTGGTGTGAAAAGAAGTTAGCTGATACTATTATGGGGGAACAGAACAAAGACAAGTATCTAGCAGAATAACACGTCTATTGGAAAATAATGGTATAACTAAAGAAAAGAAAGACCGCTGACTGCTGTTTGAGAGGACATCGTATTGGTGCAGCCAAATTGGAGACAAGAGGTGGCAAATTTGTGTCCCTGTGCATGCACTACATGATCTAGTTACTTATGTACATGAAAGATACTGTCAGTTTGGTATAAAAATGTGTCTGCAACATTTTAATAAATTCTACTATGAACATGGTATGAACAGGGTTGTTAGATGCAACATCAGGCACTGCAAAATATGTCAGAAAGCTAAAGATATAAGTACTCCATATAAATTTACACTTTACCCGATAATACCTAAAGGAATGTGGGATCTCACTGGCATTGACTTTTATGGTACATTAGTGAAAAGAAAAGGTGGAATGTCCTATATTTTTGTAGTGTTAGACTGCTGGTCAAAATTTGTAAAAGTAATTCTTTTAAGGTTGGCTACAGCTAAAGAAATAATTTAATGTCTTAAGAATTATAACTCCATTAAGAATCAGGTACCAAAAAGGTTGTTATCTGGTAATAGTAGTCAGTTCTGTGGACAATTATGTAAAAATTCTTGGATAGTTATAATGTAAAACACGTGAAAATTCTGGTGTACCACCCATTCAGTAATCCAGCAGAGAGAATTATGAAATAAATCAGATGCCTTTGTAGAATATACTTAACAAAGAACACAGCAAGTGGTCCGAAATGATTGGTGAATTCGAAACCTTACTAAATGAACTACCACCCCTTAGCATAGGTTTATTACCTTTTGAAATCCTGGGTCAAAAGATTATAGGGGAACCATCATTAGCTAAGTTATTATGGTCCCCAGGACACCAAATGCAAAAACATATATTAATGAAACAATTTACACAAAACCTTATTTCAAGGGCAAAAAGTTGGTTAAAGAGACATAAAGTAAATGTTAGAATACCCAAGTTCCATAAAGGGGCTCTAATGTTAGTTAAGGCTCAGGTTGTGTTGTTGTGGTCTTCAGTCCTGAGACTGGTTTGATGCAGCTCTCCATGCTACTCTATCCTGTGCAAGCTTCTTCATCTCCCAGTATCTACTGCAACCTACATCCTTCTGAATCTGCTTAGTGTATTCATCTCTTGGTCTCCCTCTACGATTTTTACGCTCCACACTGCCCTCCAATGCTAAATTTGTGATCCCTTGATGCCTCAAAACATGTCCTACCAACCGATCCCTTCTTCTAGTCAAGTTGTGCCACAAACTTCTCTTCTCCCCAATCCTATTCAATACCTCCTCATTAGTTACGTGATCTACCCACCTTATCTTCAGCATTCTTCTGTAGCACCACATTTCGAAAGCTTCTATTCTCTTCTTGTCCAAACTAGTTATCGTCCATGTTTCACTTCCATACGTGGCTACACTCCATACAAATACTTTCAGAAACGACTTCCTGACACTTAAATCTATACTCGATGTTAACAAAGTCCTCTTCTTGAGAAACGCTTTCCTTGCCATTGCCAGTCTACATTTTATATCCTCTCTACTTCGACCATCATCGGTTATTTTACTCCCTAAATAGCAAAACTCCTTTACTACTGTAAGTGTCTCATTTCCTAATCTAATTCCCTCAGCATCACCCGACTTAATTTGACTACATTCCATTATCCTCGTTTTGCTTTTGTTGATGTTCATCTTATATCCTCCTTTCAAGACACTATCCATTCCGTTCAACTGCTCTTCCAAGTCCTTTGCTGTCTCTGACATAATTACAATGTCATCGGCGAACCTCAAAGTTTTTACTTCTTCTCCATGAATTTTAATACCTATTCCGAATTTTTCTTTTGTTTCCTTTACTGCTTGCTCAATATACAGATTGAATAACATCGGGGAGAGGCTACAACCCTGTCTTACTCCTTTCCCAACCACTGCTTCCCTTTCATGCCCCTCGACTCTTATAACTGCCATCTGGTTTCTGTACAAACTGTAAATAGCCTTTCGCTCCCTGTATTTTACACCTGCCACCTTCAGAATTTGAAAGAGAGTATTCCAGTTAACATTGTCAAAAGCTTTCTCTAAGTCTACAAATGCTAGAAACGTAGGTTTGCCTTTTCTTAATCTTTCTTCTAAGATAAGTCGTAAGGTCAGTATTGCCTCACGTGTTCCAACATTTCTACGGAATCCAAACTGATCTTCCCCGAGGTAGGCTTCTACCAGTTTTTCCATTCGTCTGTAAAGAATTCGCGTTAGTATTTTGCAGCTGTGACTTATTAAACTGATAGTTCGGTAATTTTCACATCTGTCAACCCCTGCTTTCTTTGGGATTGGAATTATTATATTCTTCTTGAAGTCTGATGGTATTTCGCCTGTCTCATACATCGTGCTCACCAGATGGTAGAGTTTTGTCATGACTGGCTCTCCCGAGGCCATCAGTAGTTCAAATGGAATGTTGTCTACTCCCGGGGCCTTGTTTCGACTCAGGTCTTTCAGTGCTCTGTCAAACTCTTCACGCAGTATCTTATCTCCCATTTCGTCTTCATCTACATCCTCTTCCATTTCCATAATATTGTCCTCAAGTACATCGCCCTTGTATAAACCCTCTATATACTCCTTCCACCTTTCTGCCTTCCCTTCTTTGCTTAGAACTGGGTTGCCATCTGAGCTCTTGATATTCATACAAGTGGTTCTCTTCTCTCCAAAGGTCTCTTTAATTTTCCTGTAGGCAGTATCTATCTTACCCCTAGTGAGACAAGCCTCTACATCCTTACATTTGTCCTCTAGCCATCCCTGCTTAGCCATTTTGCACTTCCTGTCGATATCATTTTTGAGACGTTTGTATTCCTTTTTGCCTGCTTCATTTACTGCATTTTTATATTTTCTCCTTTCATCAATTAAATTCAATATTTCTTCTGTTACCCAAGGATTTCTATTAGCCCTCGTCTTTTTACCTACTTGATCCTCTGCTGCCTTCACTACTTCATCCCTCAGAGCTACCCATTCTTCTTCTACTGTATTTCTTTCCCCCATTCCTGTCAATTGTTCCCTTATGCTCTCCCTGAAACTCTCTACAACCTCTGGTTCTTTCAGTTTATCCAGGTCCCATCTCCTTAAATTCCCACCTTTTTGCAGTTTCTTCAGTTTCAATCTGCAGTTCATAACCAATAGATTGTGGTCAGAATCCACATCTGCCCCAGGAAAAGTCTTACAATTTAAAACCTGGTTCCTAAATCTCTGTCTTACCATTATATAATCTATCTGATACCTTTTAGTATCTCCAGGATTCTTCCAGGTATACAACCTTCTTTTATGATTCTTGAACCAAGTGTTGGCTATGATTAAGTTATGCTCTGCGCAAAATTCTACAAGGCGGCTTCCTCTTTCATTCCTTTCCCCGAATCCATATTCACCTACTATGTTTCCTTCTCTCCCTTTTCCTAATGACGAATTCCAGTCACCCATGACTATTAAATTTTCGTCTCCCTTCACTACCTGAATAATTTCTTTTATCTCGTCATACACTTCATCTATTTCTTCATCATCTGCAGAGGTAGTTGGCATATAAACTTGTACTACTGTAGTAGGCATGGGCTTTGTGTCTATCTTGGCCACAATAATGCGTTCACTGTGCTGTTTGTAGTAGCTAACCCGCACTCCTATTTTTTTATTCATTATTAAACCTACTCCTGCATTACCCCTATTTGATTTTGTATTTATAACCCTGTAATCACCTGACCAAATGTCTTGTTCCTCCTGCCACCGAACTTCACTAATTCCCACTATATCTAACTTTAACCTATCCATTTCCCTTTTTAAATTTTCTAACCTACCTGCCCGATTAAGGGATCTGACATTCCACGCTCCGATCCGTAGAACGCCAGTTTTCTTTCTCCTGATAACGACGTCCTCCTGAGTAGTCCCCACCCGGAGATCCGAATGGGGGACTATTTTACCTCCGGAATATTTTACCCAAGAGGATGCCATCATCATTTAATCATACAGTAGAGCTGCATGTCCTCGGGAAAAATTACGGCTGTAGTTTCCCCTTGCTTTCAGCCGTTCGCAGTACCAGCACAGCAAGGCCGTTTTGGTTAATGTTACAAGGCCAGATCAGTCAATCATCCAGACTGTTGCCCCTGCAACTACTGAAAAGGCTGCTGCCCCTCTTCAGGAACCACATGTTTGTCTGGCCTCTCAACAGATACCCCTCCGTTGTGGTTGCACCTACGGTACGGCCATCTGTATCGCTGAGGCACGCAAGCCTCCCCACCAACGGCAAGGTCCATGGTTCATGGGGAGGTATGTAGTTCAAAACTCAAGAGGAAAATCAGTAAATTTTGTTTAAGAAACAATGGTCCACCGGAAGTAATTGATAAGTCATGCCCAAAAACATTGAAACTTAGAGATCCTAAGATAAATACTAACAAAGAGATAGAGGGGCTGGCCAGTACTTACCTCAGCTCAGTACAGCTGATAGATACACATAAAACAGAACCGAAAATTTACGTTCCTAGCTTTCGGAACAAATGTTCCTTCATCAGGGAGGAGAGAGGGGAAAGAAAGGGAAGAAGGGAAAGGAGATTCAGTTACTCACAACCCAGGTTATGAAGGTTATGAGGATGCAGGCATGCAGCAGTCAGTGCATCTGTGAATAACAAAGTGGGCAGAACCATATGTTATAGGTTTCACAGAATGTGACTACCCCCTTCAATCATTTCACAACTTCGTATCATCCATAAGTAACACTCCTGGTGCCACTTTTACACTTTTCTATTTTTATTATCTTCCCTTATGTAACTGTCAGGCAGTGGGCATCTGTGTTTCCTCATACAGAACTAAGAGACTACCATAATATTTGTTGGTTCCTAAAGAATGTCAAACAAGATATTGTACCCATTTTTCTATCAGCAGCATCAATTCAATCAAGAAATACAAACTAATGCATAATAATGCGGTGCAAAAAGCTGTGAACGTGGCTACTGATCAACTCAGCAACTGGGCAAAAATCAACAGATTAACTATCAACACCAAAAAGACAGCTTCCATGAACTTCCACACAACACAAAATGCAAATTCCTCTCAGCCATCTGTCACTATACATAACCAGCCAATAGATACCGACACTGTTTTCAAATTCCTAGGTCTGTGGGTTCAAGATAACCTGAAATGGAATACACATACAGGAAAGGTAAATGCCAGGATTTGTACTGGCTGTTATGCATTGAGTTTACTGAAAACATGTGCTAGCCTGAAAACATTAACCAGTGCATACTACGCTTATATACAAGCCCACCTAAAATATGGTGTAATATTCTGGGGAAATGCTCCAACTGCTCTGAGCACAATCAGAATCCAGAAGAGAGCATTGAGGATTATTAATGGGAGCAAACCCAGAGACTCCTGCAAACCCATCTTCAGAAAGTTAGAAATCCTTACACTGCCTTGCCTCTACATTCTTGAGACTCTAAAATTCTTCAGAAAACATATAGTGCCAACTGACCCCAGAGTCGTAAAAAATAATGAAATACATGAACACAACACCAGGAAAAATGCAAACTTGCATGTTATACGTACAAACACTCAACTGTGTAAAAAGGGAGTTTTCCACATGGGCCTCCAACTGTTCAACAATCTTCCCACTAGTATTAAGTCCATCGAAGACAACATAAAATTTAGCAAAGCCGTGAAGTCATATTTGTTGTGTCACTGTTTTTACTCTGTAAATGAATACTTAGAACAGTAGTCTTGCTGTTTGTGCTAAATTGGAAACATTGAGCAATATAATACATTAGAATACTATAGGCTTACATTAATACATGTTAACAATGTTAAATTACATTTTCCGACATCTGCAACACACTGTGTACCATCAGATCACATGGAATAAATAAATAAATAAATAAATGGAAGAAATCTACAGAAAAACTGTAAGAACCCACAACTGTGACCAAGGCTAAACTAATGATATGTCACCATTCCAAGATCACATTTACGGGACACATTCTTCCACAGTATCTGTTTCATTAACAAGCTGCATGTCACTGTGAATGTATTACAAACATGCCATCCAAAGATACTAAACTGAACAGAATGGAGTTTGTAGCTGCTAGTGGGCTCGTGTCTGCTGGTGAGCCGTGTGTTAGTCAACATGTTAAACATACCACCACTGCCCTGTATGTACAACTTGGAAACATCACACTGAAATTAATAAGGAAAATATGAAAATAAAATAAATTATTCACAAGACTGAACAAGACATCAAGAAGGTAATCATTATTTTCCTGACTGACAAACATTAACAAGATACTAAAAAGAACCATCAGTCCATCACATAGGGATAAAACTGTACAATCAACTCTGTAACTCTATATTATAGTCTATGAGAGACATAAAAGCGAGAGAGAGAGAGAGAGAGAGAGAGAGAAGAGAGAAGAGAGAGAGAGAGACAAGGACATAGCTAGAGTATCACTCCATCTACTTAGTAAGAGAATTTTCTGGTAACAAGAAATAATAATATTTGTTTCAGTTCGCTATTTATAAATAAAATGTGAAATTGTGTCATCTTAATAACTGTGTACATGAATGTCCTTACATGTACGAATGAAAATAAATTCACTATAACCATAGGGTTGTCAAGTCCAATATGTAGTATGCTGTACTGTCCATGAGCCAATGGACAGATAATATATAAAGAAATGCTTAAGTAGTCTGGTCCAATCATTTTAATACCTATAACAACTTTCTTACCAAGCAGCAAGACAAGCCCCCATGGAACCTTTTCATGCACAGCTTTCCAGTGAAGCAGCGCTGGAGATGCATCACCTGTGAATGCAAAAACACATATTTCAGCCATTTGTGTTTTCAAAAAATGGTTCAAATGGCTCTGAGCACTATGGGACTTAACATCTGAGGTCATCAGTCCCCTAGAACTTAGAACTGCTTAAACCTAACTAACCTAAGGACATCACACATATCCATGCCCGAGGCAGAAATCGAACCTGCGACCGTAGCAGTCGCGGGGTTACGGACTGAAGTGCCTAGAACCGCTCGGCCACCGCTGCCGGCTTGTGTTTTCAGTTTGCACTACTTTCATGTTGTCTAGGTGGGATAATTTTATAGTTGCACCCAGCAAAAAATGTTTTTGACATTTTCTTGGTGAGTAGTATTGGTGAGTGATCTGTTTTCTGTGAAAATGCATATTGAAATAGTTAACTGAAGTGTATATATAACAAAAAATGGAAAACCCAGGTTGGAATACCAACAATATAACGAAAAGATAGATTGCTACTCACCGTAAAGGTGACATGTTCAGTTACAGACAGGCACAACAACAAGACACTTACACATTAGCTTTCGACCAACGCCTTTGTCAGAAAAGGAAACACATACATATTCATTCACACAAGCAAGCATACATCATACACACATGACCACAATCTCTGGTAGCTCAGATAGGAATGCAAATGACACAGAATAGAGGGGGTGAGGAAGAAAAAGGGAAAGTAGGATACAGATGGAGGGAAAAAAGAGCGTAGCCTGACAGAGCTTGCTGAGATAAGCCTGCCAACAGGTGCAGTATTGGAAGGCTTTAGGGCAGGGAGGGAGGGGGGGGGGAGGGGAGGAAACAGGGAGTGAAAAAGAAGAGGAGTAGGGAAGAGGAAAGACAGGTGGGTCTGTTGGTCGAGGGAGCATGCAAAGAGGGTGAAAGACGAGAATAGGGAGGAGGGGCTGGAAATTGTTGGTAGAGGGTATGGGGATAGTAAGTTACTGTAAGTTGAGGTGGGATAATTTCAGGAGTGAAGAATGAGTTGTAAGGATAACTCCCATCTGTTCATTTCAGAAAAGCTGGCGGTGGCGAGTAGGGCCCAGATGACTCATGTAGTGAAGCAGGCACTGAAATCAAGCGTATCATGTTCAGCTGCATGTTGTGCCACAGGGGGGTTCCTGCTCTTGTCCATAGTTTGGCAGTGGCCATTCATCCCAGTGGACAGCTGGTTGGTAATCATATCAGTATACAAATCACTGCACAGTTTTATATATTGGTATGACTTCCAACTAGCTATCCACTAGGATGAATGCCCGCTGCCAAACTATGGCCAAGAGCAAAGTAGACCACCCTTTGGCACAACATGCAGCTGATGCTTGATTTGCTGCTTCACTACCCAAGACCCAAGCTCCCTGGATCCTCTCCTCCACCAGTAGTCTTTCTCAACTGTGCAGGTGGGTGTTACCCTTACATCGCATTCTTCGCTCCTTAAATTATCCTTGCCTTAACCTATGGTAAACTGCTGTGCCCACACCTTCCACCCAGCAGTTTCCATCCCCTTTGTCCTATCACTTCCTCCCTATTCTTGTCTCCAACCCTCTTTGTATGTCACCCTCTGCCACTGCATCCACCAGTCTTCTCGCTTCCCCACTCCTCTCCTTTTTCACTCCCCATTTCCTCCTCCCCTCCTTGCTCCAAAGCCTTCCAACACTGCACCTGTTGGCAGTCTCTGCATTCTCTATAAGAAAGTGCTCTTCTCTCTTTCCACATGTACCATGCTATTTCTTTCCCCCTCTCCACCCCCTTCAGACTGCTGCTTCTACTCTACATGACAGTTGCATTCCGGTCCGAGCTGCTGCAGTTGGTAGTCATGCGTTCGTGAGGTGTTCTTGCTTGTGTGAATGAATATGTGTGTGTTTCCTTTTCTGTTGAAGGCTTTCGCCAAAAACTGATGTCTAAGTGTCTTTCCATGCTGCCTGTCTGCAACTCAATTCTTACAGTGAGTAGCAATCTACCTTTTCCTTATGCTGTTGTATGTACACTGAGGTGACAGAAGTCATGAGATAGTGATATGCATGTATACAGATATACAAGGTATAAAAGTGAGTGCATTGGTGGAGCTGCCATTTTTACTCAGGTAATTCATGTGAAAAGGTTTGCAACATGATTATGGCTACATGAGAGGAATTAACAGACTTTGAATGCGGAGTGATAGTTGGAGCTAGATGCATGGCCTATTCCATTTCAAAACTCATTAGGGAATTCAATATTCCAAGAATCACAGTGTGCTGAGAATACCAAATTTCAGGCATTATCTCTCACCATGCACAATGCAGGGCCCAACAGCCTTCACTTAACGTCTCAGAACAGCGGTATTTGCATAGAGTTCTCAGTGCTAATACACAAGCAATACTGCGTAAAAAAACTACAGAAATCAATGTGGTTACTCATCATAGAGCAAAGATGCTGAGTCACAGACAGGCACAGCAAAAAGACTAACATTCCATAATGGATTTTCCATTGTTTGAGAAATCAATATGGAACATACGACTCAAGTATCCATTAGGACAGTACAGCAAAATTTGGCGTTAATCGGCTGTGGCAGAAGATGACCAATGTTGTAAACAGCATGAATTAACCTGCAGCACTTCAACTGAGCTTATGGCCATATGGGTGCATCACAGATGACTGGAAAACCATAAGCTGGGCAGATGAGATCTGGTTTCAGTTGCTAAGAGTTGATGGTAGGGTTCAAGTATGATGGAGACGCCATGGACCCAAGATGTGAACAAGACATTGTGCAAGCTGGTGGTGGCTCCATAATGGTATGGGCTGACTTTACAGGGAATGGACTGGGTCCTCTGGTCCAACTGAACTGATCATTAATTGGAAATGGTTATGTTCAGCTACTTCTAGACCATTAACAGCCATTCATGAACTCCATGTTTCCAAACAATGATGGAATTTTTATGGATAGCAATTTGCCATGCCACCAGGCCACAACTGTTCTCAACTGGTTTGAAGAAATTTCTGTACAATTTAGGCCAATGATTTGGCCACTGAGATCACCCAACATGAATACCATCAAACATTTATGGAATATAACTGAGAGGTCAGTTCATGCACAAAATTCTGCATTGTCTACAGAGGCAGCATGGCTCAATATTTCTGCAGGGGACTCTCAACAACTTGAGTCCTTGTCATGTCAAGATGCTGTACTACACCAGCAAAAGGAGGTCCGACATGATATTGGGAGGTCTCCCATGACTTTTGTCACTCAGTATATAAGAGAATTGGATCACATATAATTTATAACTGAGAGGTAAGAGAAAGATTGAAATGTGCCGTACTGACCATGTACAAACCATGTTGCAGATAAGAAGGAAACTAATAATCTTTTTTTCCCTCTAATCCTTGTAGAGTCAAGTTTTCTCAGCCCTGGTTTCTAAAATATTGCCACTGTTTTAGCAGATATCCATACTACCTTTATTCAATATTGGGAGAAGGAAAGCTGCCACTTGCCATATAGGGGAGATGCTGAGTCACAGACCGGCACAGCAAAAAGACTTTCACTATCACTTATGCAAACGCAACTCACGCACGACTGCAGTCGTGTGTGTGAGTTGCATTTACATGAATGTGTGTGTGTGACCATTGTTGATAAAGGCCAATGGCTGAAAGCTTTAATTGTGAAAGTCTTTTTGTTGTGCCTATCTGCGTCACAGCATCTCCCCTATATGATGAGTGCAACTTTCCTTCTCATAATATTGTTACATTCCATGCTGGACATTCCATTGTTTGATTTCTCCTTTTATTCAGTTGTATTAGGAAGAAAGGAATGAGACTGCTATAAGGTGGGAATGTGTGTCAGACAAGAAAGTGGTAGGACAGTATTGACTGATGGGATATGAGGTGGTGGATGGCTCTCAGCAGCAGTGATAAGGTGTCTATTAACACTGGCAACACTAACATTACTGAGAGAATAGAGCAAGTGATAAAAAACATGGGGGTACAAAGTTGGGATGGGGTAGGAATGGAATGGAAATTAAAAGACAGAAAAGAGCCAGAGAAAGAAAATGAGAAGTGGGTAAGATTGGGAAGGGAGGTTGGAGATGGAAAGTAGCAGAGGTTTAAGCCAGAAAGATTGTGGAAATGGAGTGTGTGCTGTAGTGACAGTTAGACCTACACAGATCAGAGGAGCTGGTGTTGTGTGATGATATGGGGAGGGGGAATTTAATTATGATGATTGATAAAAAAGCTGTAAAGCTGTCAGCTGCACAGTATATCAAGCAACTGAGTGGTCCAGTTTGTGGTTAAGCACAGTTTGGCAGTGCACTGAACTCCAGTGAACAACTCATTAAGGGAAATGGCTGAAAGCAAGGAGGCAACATGAGACACCTTCTACTGATAGCAGTGTATAAATGGGTGCCATTTTGAAGATAACTGCATAAGATTTGTAATATGATTTATTATTCCTGAAAAATAACATCATCCCAAGTACTATATTTTTGTAATGTGCTGTTTTATAAATAAAACTAAACAAATTATTGATTACAAATCTTACTAAACTATATAAAAATGTAGATTACTTATTAAACATTTAACTGTGGAAAAGAAGCACAAAACAATGACATGCTGATCTTCTACCAAAACTTGACTTTGACATGTTGAATAAACTTACATATATGTGTTTACTTACCAGATTTGTTCAGCTTCAAGAAATTGAGATTAGCTGGCAGACAGAAAAGAAGAAAGACAATGAGCATGGCAGGTGTTGCATCTTCAATTTCCCTGAAAGACGATATAAGATAAATGTACTCCATTTTATGTCAACTAATAATTTTATTTTAGAGAGTGAACTAACACAGATTAGAAAGTAATGTCAATGAAAATGACCTTCACATTCTTGATATACAAGTTTTTGAATTTCCATATCCAAGTCTCACTGTTCACAGATCAGGAAAAGAAAGAATCATAGAATTGGTGTAATTGTGCTTAGCAAAGAAACTGAAACCAAATGGCAAGAATGAGTGAAACAAAATGAGAAACTACTAGGGGATATGCATACAACGATTTCAGTCACTTGCAGTTCAAGAGAAATTTAATTCTGAAGTCATTCTTAAATGGCTACTACCAGTAATTAGAACTGAAAATAGTACAAAACAGACATTTTGTTGCAACCAGTTGTTTATTGCGCATTATGTAGCCCAATCTCCCCAATACCCTTGTCAGACCCCATGCTTCTTCTGCACCCATATCCCTACCCTACTGCTCCTACGCCTGTGACCATCCCCAGTGCAAGACTTGCCTTATGCAACCTCCTACCACCTGTAACTGGCAAAACATATACTATCAAAGGGAGAGCCACCCGTGGAACGACATATGTCATACACCAGATACTATGTAAACACTGTTCAGTCTTTTACATAGGCATGACTACCACCCAGTTATCAGTCAGGATGAATGGACATAGGCAGTGGGTGTATACAGGCAACACACAATATCCTGTTGCAAAGCATGCTGTACAACATGACAGTCATGACCTCGGTGCCTGTTTCACCACAGACACTAGTTCTTCACCCAAGAACCAGTCTCTCAGAACTCCGCAAGTGGGAACTAGCACTACAACATGTCCTTGGTTTTTTCCACCCACCTGGTCTTAATTTACAGTAATTCCATCCATCTCAGCATTTAGTCATGGTAACTACTCTTTCCTTCACATCATTTCAGTTTTCTACATCTTTCATTTTCTGACTTGTCTGTTCTTCGCTGCCCCCCCCCCCCCCCCCCCCCTCCCATCTATGTTACTTACAACACACTTAGGTTTCCACTCTTATTAATTCATGTACAATGTTTTAGTAGTAATCTCTGTCTTGCATATTACACGGTCTTCCACCTTTAAGCTCTTAGGATTTCAAATCTCATCAGGTGCAGTCCCGAATTACCAATCTTTCCTTCTCATCCCATCTGGTAGGCCTCCCCTGACCCAGGGTTCTGGGTGACTTTTCTAAACTGTATCACTTTCCCTAAACCTCTCCAGTCCTTTTCCTTCACCTCTCTTCCTTCCCCTTCAACTGTTCCGCAAGAAGAAGGAGCCACTGGCTCCAAAAGCTTGGAGTGTGTGTGTTCCCCTGCTGCCGCTTGGTGAGTAGATCTTTCTATCTGTCCATTTACATTATATTATGAATAATTGATTATTTTTGTTCTTATACACTCCTGGAAATGGAAAAAAGAACACATTGACACCGGTGTGTCAGACCCACCATACTTGCTCCGGATACTGCGAGAGGGCTGTACAAGCAATGATCACACGCATGGCACAGCGGACACACCAGCAACCGTGGTGTTGGCCGTCGAATGGCGCTAGCTGCGCAGCATTTGTGCACCGCCGCCGTCAGTGTCAGCCAGTTTGCCGTGGCATACGGAGCTCCAACGCAGTCTTTAACACTGGTAGCATGCTGCGACAGCGTGGACATGAAACATATGTGCAGTTGACGGACTTTGAGCGAGGGCGTATAGTGGGCATGCGGGAGGCCGGGTGGACGTACCGCCGAATTGCTCAACACGTGGGGCGTGAGGTCTCCACAGTACATCGATGTTGTCGCCAGTGGTCGGCGGAAGGTGCACGTGCCCGTCGACCTGGGACCGGACCGCAGCGACGCACGGATGCACGCCAAGACCGTAGGATCCTACGCAGTGCCGTAGGGGACCGCACCGCCACTTCCCAGCAAATTAGGGACACTGTTGCTCCTGGGGTATCGGCGAGGACCATTCGCAACCGTCTCCATGAAGCTGGGCTACGGTCCCGCACACCGTTAGGCCGTCTTCCGCTCACGCCCCAACATCATGGAGCCCGCCTCCAGTGGTGTCGCGACAGGCGTGAATGGAGGGACGAATGGAGACGTGTCGTCTTCAGTGATGAGAGTCGCTTCTGCCTTGGTGCCAATGGTGATCGTATGCGTGTTTGGCGCCGTGCAGGTGAGCGCCACAATCAGGACTGCATACGACCGAGGCACACAGGGCCAACACCCGGCATCATGGTGTGAGGAGCGATCTCCTACACTGGCCGTACACCACTGGTGATCGTTGAGGGGACACTGAATAGTGCACAGTACATCCAAACCGTCATTGAACCCATCGTTCTACCATTCCTAGACCGGCAAGGGAACTTGCTGTTCCAACAGGACAATGCACGTCCGCATGTATCCCGTGCCACCCAACGTGCTCTAGAAGGTGTAAGTCAACTACCCTGGCCAGCAAGATCTCCAGATCTGTTCCCCATTGAGCATGTTTGGGACTGGATGAAGCGTCGTCTCACGCGGTCTGCACGTCCAGCACGAACGCTGGTCCAACTGAGGCGCCAGGTGGAAATGGCATGGCAAGCCGTTCCACAGGACTACATCCAGCATCTCTACGATCGTCTCCATGGGAGAATAGCAGCCTGCATTGCTGCGAAAAGTGGATATACACTGTACTAGTGCCGACATTGTGCATGCTCTGTTGCCTGTGTCTATGTGCCTGTGGTTCTGTCAGTGTGATCATGTGATGTATCTGACCCCAGGAATGTGTCAATAAAGTTTCCCCTTCCTGGGACAATGAATTCACGGTGTTCTTATTTCAATTTCCAGGAGTGTATAATGTAGTGTGTCACATCTGACATAAGCAGTTATACTTGGAAATGTATTATGCAGTCAATTTACATTTTATATTTCATTTAATGCATTACAAGCAATGCAAGTGTCATGTGTAAATAGACAGTAATGGCTCAATGTAAAATGCAGGTGAATGTGTAAAAAATGATCTCAGAGGGAACTTACAGTATTAAATTTCTTATTGTTCAGATGGAAAACTAAAAACAAATAAACATAATTCAAAGAAATCTTCAATGTGGCCTTCCACAGGGCAAATCTTCAGTGTCTTCCACTTGAATTGGCATGATGATGTTTGCAATATGGGGACATGCTTTAACATGAAGCAGCAGCATGGAGCTTGGCACACCGTTCCACAACGGTAGTTTTCAACTGACATGCTGCTGTCACATCTGACATAAGCAGTTATACTTGGAAATGTATTATGCAGTCAATTTACATTTTATATTTCATTCAATGCATTACAAGCAATGCAAGTGTCATGTCTAAATATACAGTAATGGCTCAATGTAAAATGCAGGTGAACGTGTAAAAAATGATCAGAGGAAACTTCATTCTCCAATGAATGTCTGCTGGTATTTGTCCTTCTGCAGCCAATAAAAGTGCATTGAGGTGACAAAAGTCATGGGACACCTAATATCATGTTGGACCTCCTTTTGCTGGTGCTGTGCACCAGTTCAATGTGGCATGGACTCAACAAGTCAATGGATTCTCCTGCAGAAATATTGAGCCGTGTGGCTTCTATAGCAGTTCGTAATTGTGAAAGTGCACCATTTTGTGCATAAACTGACCTCTCAATTATGTCTAATAAATATTCAGTGGGATTCATTTTGGGCAATCTTGGTGACCAAATAATTCACTTTATTGTCGAGAGTCTGTTTCAAACTAGCTGTGAACAGCTGTGGCCTGGTGATGTGGCACACTGTCATCCATAAAAATTCCATCATTGTTTGGGAATGTGAAGTCCATGAATGGCTGCATATCATCAATGATTAGTTCAATTGGACCAGAGGACCCAGTCCATTCTATGTAAACACAGCCCACGCTATTATGGAGCCACCACCAGCTTGCACAGTGCCTTGTTGACAACTTGGATCCATGGCTTCGTGGAGTCTGCACCACACTCATACCGTAACATCAGCTCTTAGCAACTGAAATTGGGACTCATTTGATCAGGCCACAGTTTTCCTGTCATCTGGGTTGGACAAACTCAACATTCATGCCCAAGAGGGGATTTGAAACCAAACCTCGGAGGGAGCCTCGACTACCTGCCAGCTGCCCCTGTTGAACAAGGGGAGGGAGGAGGACTAATTTCTTCCTCGCCACTGTGGCAGCTTTTATGTGGGTAGACTACCAACTATATGTCCACCAAAATTAATGGCCACCTCCAGTCTGTAACCAAGAAAAAAATGGTCTGCCCATTGGCACAAGATGATGCTGAGCCCAAATTGCCTGAATTCAGTGGCTGCTTCACAACCCTTGCTATCTGGACCTTCTCTCCAGCATTGGCTTTTCTCAACTACACAGATGGGAATTATCCTTGAACACATCCTTTGCTCCCATAATCCTCCTGGCCTTTGTCTCCAGTAACCCACTGCCCCGGCACTCCTTGCGTAACAGTTTCCCCTTCCTCTGTCCTCTCGCCCTCTCCCATTCTATGTCTCCACAGATCTTCATCATATGCTGCACCTCACTGGCAACAGTACCCACTGGCAACAGTACCCGTGTACTGTGTGCCAGTCTGTGTAACTGCCTCCCCTCCCTCCAGCATTCCTATCCTGCACACCCGTTGCCTCCCCTCAAGCCGCTAGCTACTGGTTCCCAGCACCCTCTTTCTTCTTCTACCCACTCTATCCAACACAATCCAAACCCAGTCCACCTGCCGAACTGCAGTAAAGGCATTGTGTTTCTAGCTGGCATAATATACATGCACTGGTGTGTGTGTGTGTGTGTGTGTGTGTGTGTGTGTGTGTGTGTGGGTGGGTGGGTGGGTGGGTGGGTGGGGGGTGGGGGGGGGGTGAGAGTACGAGCTTTAGTTTGTCAAAGGATTTCTTCCAGAAGCTAGCAAAGTTTTTATTCTGTTTTGTGGTTGCCTTTCAGCTATTTGAAAAAAAATATGAATATTCAAAATACTTACACATTGGAGATATACTTGGCCCAGCCAGGTATAAATTCAGGTTCACGGAAGAACCACAACAACACAATGGCAACAAACAGAAACAACACAGAGCCTTCGTGATATGTCATAGGACCTAGTTCACTGTATGACTGATGGATAACTTGACGGACAGCCTTAGCATGTTCTTCTCCTTTCTTCTTTCCATTATCTGTTTGTTTTCTGCAACAACAAATATGACAGAAAATCTAGAATGAAATGTATGATACTTTGATTGTTTTAGAGCAGTAATACATTAATTGAACTATTTAAAATACAGACTGGAGATCGTATACATGATATTTCTTCTTTTTCTTCTCTCTCCCTCTCTCTCTCTCTCTCTCTCTCTCTCTCTCTCTCTCTCTCTCTCTCTCACACACACACACACACACACACACACACACACACACACACACACACACACACACACAACAAAGAACTAACGTAATACACCACGATCAACATAAATTTTCCTTTTCCATACTCTAATACATATATTTTCCATTGTAATATTTACACTCACCTGAACAACCCCATGTAGAGGACATTAAGCCACATCCATGCAGCAGTGACAGACAGGAGCATTAATGGAACACAGAAAATCATCCAGCTTGCAAAATTTATGCCTTCAGCTTCAGGGAAAAGGCTGTAACACACCACAATATTGTTGAAGTCCTCTATTGTGGAGTAAACAAACATTAAAATCAGTTTGAAATGAGAAGACATTTTTGAAATGTCAATTACGAGAGCATTTGAAGTTAAGGCTGCAGATGATTATATCTTTTAGCTAAAAATGACTAATCAGTGATGACTTTACACATTGAATTAAATGAGAAGAGAGAAAATATTCTGTACCATTAACAGGAACTTACCTGTGGAAAATACCCTTGAAGGTAAGATTTGTTCCAGTTCCTGTAAGAGTTCCTGTACCTCCAAGGTTAGAGGCATAGGCAATGCCAAGGAAGTAGCAGATGGTTTCCTTATCTGGGCGCTTCAGTTTGCTGTTGAAGAACAAACTTTTCAAATGATTTTTTTTTAACAGTTCACATCAAGACAGGTGCTAAGTCACCATGACAAAAACATGGCTAATACGTGTTATACATAATGACTACTTTTATGGTTTTCTAAATGAAAATACACAAATAAAATTTCTGAGATAGAGAAGTCTTTTTCAAGTACTTAATAGCTTGGTACATAATATACTCAACATAATATAATAAATGGTTCAAATAATATGATAAAATTAGTATCACCACTTTGTCCTCTCTCTCTCTCTCTCTCTCTCTCTCTCTCTCTCTCTCTCTCTCTCTCTCTCTCTCTCTTTTTCTCATTCCTCCTCATCCCACTGCCCCTACCCTGACTACTTATTTTTTATTTTTATTATTATTTTTTTTAAGTTGGTGTCTGACATGTAGCTTGCATGTAATCTGGGATATACACATCAATTTTTTTTTTTTTAAATACAGAGATGAACAAAGCCGCTTCCACATCAGTATCAACATCTGTCAAAATTTGCTGAAGAGGGGGCAAGATACTAAAATGGCAATCTTCTTATATAACTGACTCAGTGAGCTTGAGATTGTGCCATGATCCAAGAACTAAATTTGACAGAAAGTTGACTCTCAAATGAGTGATAGTTATCAGTTCAGTACATTAAGGTAAAATACCTAAACAGTTAGCAAATTTCAGTAATATGTGCGAAGTGCATTCTTTTATATTATCCTTATGGATACACTACCATCCTTTTGATTTAAATATCAGAAACCAGCACTTTCATATGATGAAATCCAGGATGTCCAATGACCTAGCAAATAAAACCACAAAATATTCAGCAGATCGATTTGTGTTCACATACTAATTATGTCAGACTGACATTGGAGACTATACTAAAAATATACTGGTTGTTATAAAAATATATACATCAAAAATTGTTTGTTAATATTCCTTTAAGTGAAGAAACTGGAAATGAACTTTAAAAATCCCTTATTCAACTTTGATGCTAGAGCACTTTGTTTGTTTAGAAAACATCACATCTACTTATGTTAATGTATTTATTGCCTCACTTTCATGCCTCTACTTTTCAATGTCAATTAGTATAACTAAAGTTGGACAAAATGTGTTTTGAAAGCTATATGTTTTTAGGTTCTTTGATTAAAGTGTATCCCAGGGCCAGCTATGACTGGCTAAAGATGGGCTACCTCCCAAAATCACTCTGACATTGATTCAAATTTCAAGATTTGAACAGGCAGTCCTCATCTTTCAGGTTTGACACATTATTGTACAGTAATGACAACTGGATTGCAGAATTCATAACTCAATGACTGCATGTTGTGCTATGTTGCACCGATAACAGCTGAACTGCAGAATTCATAACTCAGTGACTACATGTTGTGCTATGTTGCACCCCACAGAGTTGAGAAAAGTCCAAATTCCTGGAGAAGACATCTTTGATCTAAAAATTTTAAATGTTTTCTCTTTTCTAGTGCACAACATGGCATTTTTCCCAATGATGCATTTGGTTGCATACATGATACATGATGTACAGATGTACATGACAACAGTATAGCCTGACAGTGATCTCCAGAGTCCACTGCAGTAACTCTGTCATGTAAAACAGAATGCTGACTCGGCAAGCCATCATGGGCCTCCTTTGCCCATAGACAGGCAGAACACTACTGTTGTCATTATGTTCTGCAGCTAGGGGAGTGCTGTCCTTGTGGGAATTGGAGAATGCCAGCCAGGCATGTGTGCTGCAGCCATACATATGTTTGCTGGGGATTGACAACAGACACCAAGCTCCAGGATGATGGACAGCCCCTTCTCAGCTTAGTAAGGACTGTGTCAGAAAGGGACAGAAAGGAGATTGTAAATTTGATGTTGGCAATGTTCTGTAAAGGTTTGCATCTTTCTCGACTGCAGGACAGCAGCAAAACTGTTGCAGTCCTGATTAATGTTAAATCTATGGCTTATTAAAACTGCAGACAACCACTGATCGAAATCCAAGAAAATTCTGCAATGAATAAAAGTCCTATACCCCAGATTCCAGGAGGTGACAAGACCAGTTGTTATGTTAACTGAGAAAGAAAATTAGCTGGTGATTGTCCATGAAATGTGTATACTCAGTACTTTGATCTGAAGCCTCATTATTGTTTGGGTGGGAAAGAAGTTGTAGTAGTTATTTCCACCTGCTTGTAAAATCATACCTAAATGAAATGCTGACTTTAATTAGGACATTATCATCCAATTGGGGAACAGCACCTGTACTTTAGTAAGTGGAAAGTAATTTAAAATGTGTACATATTACTATAACAGAATAACTAATCAATTATAATGAAATCATGATCCACGTTATTTAAGAAGCACTGTTTAATAGAGTGAAGTTATCAGTCCAGTCCAAACATTTCTTTGGGTATGTGCCATCCATAAATCCCAAACAGGTGTTGGACACAGACTAGACCTAGGAGCATTCATTGTTCATGTGGCAAGGTCTCAATAACCAACCTTCTATACTCTATCTCAATAATCAGATTAATATGTAGTTGATGGAAATACTTGTATGATATTTGAATGCCACAACCACTGACCATGGATATTCAGTGAGTGCACATGCAATTATAGAAACAGATTCTTTGAAATGTTGACTGAGTTCTGCGTAATCTATGCCACATCAACTCCACTCAATATTCAGAAAACCCAGAGACAGAGGGTTTATTTTCACTCGTTATAATTATATTCACTGAGACTATCTTAACATATGTTATGTATACTATCATCATGTCTGAGACCTGAAGTCAAAAGCTATGAGATATTTAGTGGGTAATGGAAGATATATATCAGACAGACAGATAAGAGGCCATAGGAGAGGGAGTATTCATTGCAGTTGACAAAAATATTGTCTCTATTGATGTCGAAGTGGAGTGTGACAGTGAAATCGCTTATAAAAGGCTAGGTGAAACTAAGTTAATTGTTGGATGTTTTTATTGGCCACCCGACTTTGCTATGACTGTTCTAGAGTAATTCAAAGAAAATCTACAGTCAGTAGTAAATAAATACCCAGATCATGCTATACTAGTTGGAGGCGACTTTAACTTACCAAGAATAGACTGGGATGTCTATGGATTCATTACAGGGAGGGGGGTGGGGTACAGATGCAGATGGACAGTCAAGTGAAATACATTTAAACATGTTTTCTGTAAACTATCTTCAGCAGCTAGCTTGGCAGCCCACACAAAATTCTAGAGTAATTCAAAGAAAATCTACAGTCAGTAGTAAGTAAATACCCAGATCATGCTATACTAGTTGGAGGTGACTTTAACTTACCAAGAATAGACTGGGATGTCTATGGATTCATTACAGGGAGGGGGGTGGGGTACAGATGCAGATGGACAGTCAAGTGAAATACATTTAAACATGTTTTCTGTAAACTATCTTCAGCAGCTAGCTTGGCAGCCCACACAAAATGGAAATGTCTTAGACCTTGTAGCTACAAACAGCCCAAATCTTATTGACAACATCAGTACAGAAATGGGGATTAGTGATCATCATGTCATTCTAGAAACTATGGTTAACAAAAGTTTTAAATCAGTCAAGAAGGCTAGGCGGAGTGTCTCTGCTAGATAGAGAAGATATGCCGTTGTTCATCTCACTTAGAGAGTGACTTGACATCACTTAGCTCCAGTATGATGGACACAGAGGAATTATGGGCAGAGTTCAAGCAGATTGTATATTATGGTCTGGAAAGTTACAGTTAGTAAGTAGATATAGGATGGAAAAGACCCACAATGGTTTAATAATGAAATATGGAGGGCGCTGAGGAAGCAGAGGCTATTGCACTCTTGGTTAAAAAGAGAGTGCACAAATGATGATAAATAAAGGTTAGTAGAGATTGATGCATCTGTGAAAAGATCTATGTGTGAAGCATACAACAACCACCACCATCAACTAGCTCTAAATGTGAAAAATGTGAGTTAATGCAGATGAGAAGAAAAAACAAACCTTTAATGTTCAGATACAGCATTTGTAGTGTCCTGCTTGACACAGTCATATCCTTCAAATATCTTGGCATAATGTTGCAAAGCGATATGACATGGAGTGAACATGTGAAGATTGGGGTAGGAAAGGTGAATGTTTGACTTCAGGTTATTGGGAGGATTCGAGGGAAGTGTGGTTTATCTGTAAAGGAGACTGCATATAGGACACTGGTGTGACCTATCCTTTAATATTGCTTGAGGGTTTGGGATCCATGCCAGGTCCGATTGAAGGAGGACATCAAAGCAATTTGGAGATGGGCTACTAGGTTTTTTACCAGTTGGTTTGAACAACACATAAGTATTGTGGAGATGCTTCAGGGACTCAAATGGGAATGCCTGGAGGGAAGGCGGCCTTCTTTTTGGGGAACACTACTGAAAAAATTTAGAGTACCAGCATTTGAGGCTGAGTGCTGAATGATTCTACTGCCACCTACATACACTGCACATAAGGACCATGAGGATAAGATTTGAGATATTAGGGCTCATTGAGAGGCATATAGACAGCTGTCTTTCCATTGCTCTATTTGCAAGTAGAGAAGGGAAGGAAATGACTAGCAATGGTACAGGGTACCCTCTACTGTACACCATACGGTGGCTTGTTGGGTATCTATGTAGGTGAAGATAGAGATGTCCGACATTGCTGACCTCGATATATGCCCCAACCTGCCTTAATAGAAAGTCAGAGGCATTTTTCATTTTCTTCATCTACCTTTGACCAACTATGACCAACTAAGGTCAATTCATAAAACTCTTCTTAACATACTGTAAGCTAGCTTCCTTCATTTTAATAAAAAATGTCAATCACGGTGGAAAAAATGAAGAAAGATCATAGCATACTATTCTGCTGATACCACGATCATTATTAATGAACTAGACAAATAACTATTATCACTTCACAAAGATGCTTTGTTTCAAATCAGGTTTTTGCATTAAATTGATAATCACTTCCACAAACTGCCTTCAGCCCATAAATACTTACAAATAAACATTATGCAGAAACAGAAGTAAATCTATGATATTTACAGTTATATTAGAAATACACTGTGTTTGTTTTCTGCGTTATTACTACACTAAAACTGATACCATTCAACATTTAATGTACTTGTAAGTTATTGTGTTCATTATTATGCTGAATTTGAACTCACTCAAGATCACTCTTCAGCACAGTTGACTTCCGGCGAGTTTCAGGATCATATACCCCGCTGGCTTCCTCTGAATCTGCAATGGCTGGAACCTGAGAAGTTCGTCTTGCCTCTACATCTTCATGCTGCAAAAACACATTTCAAAATTTAATGGAGTTATTTCTCTTAAGTCAGAAGCTTAATTAATTTATCAAAACACCCAGAACCAGTGAATGTATCAGACAAACAAATTTAAGATACTTTGAGAAAAAAAAGACACCTGGCTGTATTCTATTTTTCGAATGTAATGGTATTCCTGGAGACAAAAACATCTTCTGACCAAGTACTACAAAAGATTTAGCAAACAGTATTCATGTGAAATGCAGTTCTTTCTTTTCAGAGATGATTGTGTGGGTGAAAAAAAAGAAAACACGTAGGTATTTTCTGAAAAGAGCTCAACTCAGTACCACACTTTTGGTTAATTACTATGTACATGAACTTGAGGAGCAACTTCTGGATTTGCTATTGGTTCAAATGGTTTTTAACTGAAGGAACACAGTATATTCTCCTGAAATGTAACACTCAACATGAATGGAGATAAATTTGGATTCCCCTTGTTATGTGTGTCAGGACAACATTCATTCTCACTACACATACATAAATGATCTGTTAGAATGTGTGCACAGCACACTCAGATTTCTTGGTAATGATCATTTTCTGTACCTGACAGCACAAACATTATGATATTCATTGTGTTCTGTAGAGCACATCAGAAGGAGAACCTGCAAGGATGTGGAACAAGTCAAGGTATACATTAAAAATACATGAAAATCACAAAAACTCAATTTGTACCCTATATTAACTATAAACTATTACTGGTAAACTGCTCAGTGTTATTCATGATTCTGCCAGCTAAATTTAATGAAGTAAATTAAAAAGAATACTGCTACTCTGAGGAAAAAAGTGCTCAGTTATGCTAAATAGCTGCTGCTCTTCACTTACTTGCAGTTTAAAATTTACTTGGCTACTTTGCTGTTTTCAAAGATAATAGTTACTTACACCTTTAAACACTGACTTCTATTCTTTCTACTTTCACTACTTGTCATGCTGCTTTACAATGAACAATGCTACTTGCTAACTTTTCACCCATGAATCTAGATATCCATCCAATTAGCAGAAAGATTGGGTGATGAGGCACTTTTCAATTTTATTTTTAAGTGATCGGTATTTCCAATTTCCTGCTTTACATTAGATGGGAACCTGTTGCATACCTATGCAGCAGAATACATAACTTCAATATGAACCTTAGACAAGGAGCTGAAGTCTATATGAACACTGTTTTTGTTCCATGTATTGTGTGCATCACAGTTCAGCTGAAAATTATTTTTATTATCAGCAGAAAATCATTCTTGTGAAACACAACTAGCTCTTTATGCTCATGAAGTAATTAGTGCTATCACAGGGGATCCAAACTGATTCAATATCTACAGATTTCCACATGGCTTTTGACACCAATCCTCACAAGCAACTTATAATTAAAGTGTGTGCCTCTGGAGAACTGTCTCAGTTGTGCAACTTGATTGTGATTTCCTGTCAGAAAAGTCACAGTTCATAACTGATGTAAAGTCATCAGGTAAAGCAGAAGTAATATCTGGCATTCCCCGAGGAAGTGCTGAAGGCTCTCTGTTGTTCCTGATCTACATAAATGATTTAGCAGACAATCTGAGCAGACCTCTCAGATTGTTTGCAAGTGATGCTGTCATTTCCCATCTTGTAAAGTCATCAGATGAACAAACTGAAATGCAACATGATTTAGACAAGATATCTGTATGGTGTAGAAAGTAGCAATTGACTCTAAATAAAGAAATGTTTGAAGTCACCCACATGAGTACTAAAAGGAAACTGCTAAATTTCAGTCACATGATAAATCTCACAAATCTAAAGGCTTTGAACTCAACTAAATACTTAGGGATTGCAATTACAAATAATTTAAATTGGTGTGATTCTTCAGTTTCTTCCGGAGTATTTGTTGATTGAACAGTCCATGGGTGTTCTGCTGCTTCATAGTGCCATAGTCGATCACACACCCTCAGGAGCTCAGTTCATCAGTGCACCCAATGATGGCAACATGTCTGATCACCGAAATATTGTGCCTGTTGGACACTATGAACCAGCAGTATACCCATGGACTGTTTGATCAACTTAAATTGGAACAGGTACGTAGATAATGTGGGGAAAGCAAACCACAGAGTGTGATTTATTGGCAGAACACTTAGAAAATGTAACGGGTATACTAAAGAGGCTGCTTACACTATACTCGTGCGCCCTCTTCTGGAGTACTGCTGTGTGATGTGGGATCCACATCAGACAGAATAGACAAAAGACATCAAAAAGTTCAAGGAAGGGCAACTCGTTTTGTATTGTCGTGAAATAAAGGAGAGAGTGCTACGGATATGAAACACAAATTGGGGGTGGCAGTCATTAAAACAAAGCCATTTTTTCACTGTGGCGGGACCTTTTCATGCAATTTCAGTCACCAATTTTCTTCTCAGATTGTGAAAATATTTTGTTAGTACCCACCTACATACGAAGTAATGATCATCATAATAAAATAAGAGAAATCAGAGCTTCTGTAACGGAAAGATTTTAAAAGTGCATCTTTCCTGCATGCTGTTTGAGAATGGAATTGCAGAGAAGTAGCTTAAAGATGGTTGTTAAACCCTCAACTACGCACTTAATTGCGAATTGCAGAGTAATCACGTAGATGGAGATCTAGATGTATCAACAAAATTCATTACAGAGTAAATGCATTGGGAAATGATTGTAAGAATTTCATGATCTTTAAAAAGGCTTCTTCAAGATGTTTTGTTATGTCCTTTGAACAATATTCTTACTGCTTGCTTGTGCTCAAGGAACACAGTATTTACTATAGGTATGTTTCCACAGAAGATAATTCCTTAAGATAACAAGAAGGTAAAATACGCAAGGGAAACAAACGTTTGTCATTTGGTTAGCACAGTGAGAGATAAGTCTTCATTACTTTATCTATGTGTTGCCTCCATTTTAACCTTTTATCCACCTGAACCACATGGAATTTTACTTTAAGTGTATCAAGTAGTGTTTGAACGTTACTGGCTACTTCTGTTGCTATGGGACATCCCTTGTCTGAAATCACAAAATATGAGCCTTGAGATTACGACTTTATAGTTGGTTTTGAAGTACTGGTAGGCCTATTCATATTAAATTGCCACAACAGTGAAAGAAGAGTGATAAATTTCCAAGCAGAAACTTTCCTCTGAGATACAAGGTTTGATACCTTAAGATTTGACTGTTACAAGATATGAGGTTTTCATACCTTGATACAGAAGAACTAAGCATATCTGTGTTGAGATATCAGGTTTTTCATCTTATTCGAGATACATTTCTTAATGTGTAGAAATATGAACTCAAAACTACCAGTTTTTGAATAATGGTATTCTGCTGTCTTAACGATGATATCTGATTTTCCCACAATGTGACCTGCACACCAATATCTGTAGCATCACCACTTGTAGCTCAGTATGTCAGTGGTTAAGCAATGTGAGGTGATATGTGTTTTGAAAGGTTTTACAGAATGCATGATGGCCATAATACCATAAGCTCTAAAAAATCCACTAGAAAGAGTAGTGATACCAAATTCCTCCCAACTAAATAATGCCCAATCTGATGATTTGTATTCTCTATAGAAAAACTGGGAACCTACACAACTGCTAAGTATGATACCTGCATATATGAGGCTTTGGTCACTTGGCAACTGGTCTGTTAATTGCACTCATCGATAAGTACCAATGAAATGTGAACTGCATCAAAGCTGGTTGATTACCAGTACCTTGGACACATCAAACACCATATTTCCTATTTGTCACAAGACACAGCATCACTTACTTCATCTCATCTCAACACTACAAAATGTTAGTATTGTGGCAGTGGTTGTGCGTACTGTTCTGAAACACTATCAATTATTTCCATCAATATCAGTTACAAGTAACTTCAATTTCATGCTAAGCTACTGACTGTTTTACGGTCCATCAGTTATTATTGACATTGTACTACAGTGTACTAATATCTGTCTCTCTTAAGCCCTCATATAAGAAAATAGCAAATATAGTGTCCAGAAAACCGGACAAGTGCAAGTAGGACTCATACTCTGAGGGCTCCTTACAAACTTATTTATGTATATAGATAATAATAACAATATTGTATGGCTCAGTGGCCCGGTGCAAGTCTTTCTATTGGGCACCATTTTGGTGACTTGCACCAAGGGACTGCAGACCTTTGTATGTGACATACATTTCAACTTGATATGTCTACCTGTTCCTTGGCAAGAGGGATCTTAACAGCCAGGCAGACAGACAGACTGACAGATGGACGGATAAAAAAGTGATTCTATGAAGGTTCCATTTCAACCGACAGAGGTATGGAACCCTAAAAATGATGTATACCTAGTTAGACACTCATGCTGCTACTGCGTTCTCCACAATGTGTTATTATATACCTAAAAATAAATTGGCAGCTCTTTAAAATACAAAGACTTCACATTAAATCTTAATCCTATGACATTTACTTTCACATTTTACTTGGAGAATTAGAAAGTCTGCTTCTGAAAGATACAATGAGTCTATATTTAATAATATATGATACTGGCTGCAGCCATGGTAAGCAGTCAAGGTAGGCAGTTAATTCACCTGTGAGTACAACCAAAACAGTTTTAGAATTAAAAAAAAGAACTATGAATAATTTGTTTCTGGATCTCGCTAGTACAGACTCATGTGGTTACTTGACTTACAGCTTTCAGTTCCTCCAAAACTGCTTGAACAATTGGTGTCATCATTGCTGTAGTGGCTGTGTTTGAGATCCACATGGATAGGACCATGGTGGTCAGCATGAAGCCAAGTGTTAACCTGAACAGATATCATCATGCCGTAGCTCAAAAGTGTAACAAAGTGTTTGTGTAAGTAGCATTGTACTTAAATAAATCTGATTAGGTAACATGATAAAGTCAAAATATACTATGTAGGATTGTGAGACCTTCATCATTTGTACTACAGACAGACGAATGCAGCAAAATAGCAAAATTTCTAAATAATGTGTAATTTCAGATTTATTCTTAGGTAGTGTGTTTATATCAGCTCAGAAGATCTGATGCAAAATACAACCACTGTCTGAGAACTAGGTAAGGCTTTACACATAGCTAACATGTGAGATAGGCAATATGTTGTCAACAATTATGCTTTCTTGGAATTGAAAGTCACTGCTACAGAATGACTTGTGTGTTGTCAGCCTTTTCTTTCCCTGTACAACCTGCTGGAAAACCTATGCATATTTAGTGATTACATTTTGAATATTATGAATAGAAGACTATGGGATTCTCTGTATTAAAACAAAGATCTGCAACATAACTTTACAAATACAAAGTACTTTTTTGGATAGTAGGCTGCATCAAGCATTTTGATAGTAATCTTTTAAATGCTCTACTGAAATTACAGACATCTATAAAAGGTGCTTTATAGACTTATAGATGCAGTAAGCCACCAAATAAATAAACTATGATCATACAGTGCAATTGTTCTGCTTTTTATTTTTTGAAAATTGATGGTGTAGAGACACAAGAGTTGGAATACAATATATCATGGTTGGAGTACTTATGAGCATCATTTACTGACAATTTATATAGTGGTAGCTCCATCACTTAAAAATATGATTTTCAGGACAAAAGTATAAATAACTGACAACGTGAAACATTCTTTTGACTGGTATTAAATTTGTAGATGAGATCAAGATGATTGTCAAGTAAATATTAACTAATTATTTTTACAAGCGAATTTTAACCCTGTTGAGGAACAAAGTCAGAAATGCCCAAAACAATAACAAAGGACTCACCTGCGTGGGCTTGTTCCGATAATGAGGATAGTCTTCAGAGCTATCCTTTTGTGAAGATTACAGTGTTCCATTGCAATGGCAACAATGAGACCACCTGTCAACAGAAGAGACAAGTAGATAAAGACACAGAAAATTTATTCTACAGAAATATTTATATCTACATAATTTAAGATGACATAAGGCAAATTAGGAATAATACCACTGTTTACTATTTTGTGCACTATAGCTTGTCACTTCCCCACAAGGAGTACTGGACCGGCTAAATGTGATCCCCACCTTGGATGCAGACTCTCACTGGATATACAGCACATAAAAGAAATAGACACGTAAATGTATTTTGCATTTCTACGAAAGCAAAAGTGACACATAGAGATGATGTTCTGTATAATTGAAACTGGAATCTTATTGTTACAAATTACAAAACATTACTTCATAATGCTGCCATGAACAGTTGCTCATATAGCTTGACGAATAGCACGCTAGCTTGCAAGACAGAGAGGCAGGTCAGACCTGGACCAAATCCATGTAATGGATTAATGACAACGGCTCTGGCACACCAGACAACCAGTGTGTGTGTTTTTTTAGACAGTTTTCCATGCTGGAATGGTTCCCAATATGATACACAATCAGACCTCTTAAATATAGATTTTGATGAATCTTGTATGTATTGTAGAGGGATCTGTTCTGAGTATCTGGCTAGCAGCTTTGCATGCCTGGACCCTAGTTTCCAAAAAAATCAATGTTGAAGTTTCATGCATACCTCCTAAACCCATAACATTGATGTATGTGTGTATATTCAATTTCATCATGCAAAATCTCATTAAATAGTACATGTCATGCACAATTATTAAAAAATAATCATTTTTACCATAATAACTTCATTAAAAAAATTGATCACCACAGGAAAATTTCTTCAAGTGTGTATTCCATTTGTGGGTTGCACTTAAAACTCCAAATATTTGGATAATGTTCACTTCCTATGTTTCCTAAACATGACCTCACTTCTCATTGACCCCTCTCCCTCATGGACCATTACAGAATACCAGGCCCTGTAAGCTGCCAGCTGACATCCGTCACCAGCATCAGTTATTCGCAACACGCCACCAGTTCCCACCAACATAGTTTGCGACTTCAGTGCCTGTTCCACCACAATGTGCCATCTGTATTCTCCCCCATGACACCAGTTTCT
Source organism: Schistocerca cancellata (assembly GCF_023864275.1). Lineage (NCBI taxonomy): Eukaryota > Metazoa > Arthropoda > Insecta > Orthoptera > Acrididae > Schistocerca > Schistocerca cancellata. The sequence goes on from NC_064634.1 coordinate 192,766,864, forward strand.
CAGAACTACACATGTGGGAACTGGCTTTACAACATGTCCTTGGTTCTCACCACCCATCCTGTCTTAATTTATGTTAATTTCTTCAGTATCAGCATTTATTTTGAGTAACTATCACATTCTTCACTTCCTTTTAGTCTTCAGTATCTTATTTTCTGACTTGTAAATTCCCCTCACCCCTCCCCCCCAACACACGTGTCTACCACATATAATGCTTTTACCTTTCTGCTCTTATTAACACTTGTACTATGTTTTGTTCGTAATCTCTGTCTTACTTATTACCCTGTCTTCCACCTTTAAGCTCTCAAACTGTCAAATCTCATCGAATGTCCCAACACTCAGCCTTCCATCCTCATGCTGTCCAGTAAGTCTGCCCTGACCCAGAATTCTGGATGATTTTCCATAACTCTTCTCATTTCCTAAACCTCACCAGTCCTTTTCCTTCATCCTTTTTCTTTCCCCTTCAACCCTTCTGCCAGATGAAGGAGCCACTGGCTCCAAAAGCTTGCACAATTTCTTAACTCTTTCTTTTTATTTTTTGTTTTCTTCTGCTTCTGCTTGGTGAGTGGATTTTTTTATCTATCCAATTATATCACCTGTATATTTACTTTGAGATTGAAATGGGTACTAAACAGAACTCAGATTACAGGAATCCAAGGAAAGCAAAATGTGACTCTTATAGGAAAGACCTAAACTCACACTTATCTGAAGTCAGAAACTCAATATGGAATCTAGATCTTGAGAAAATGGCAGATGAAGTGACGTCTGCCATTATGACCTTGTACTCAAAAAATTGTCCTATCACCAAGTGATACCTTGGTGGAACAACAGCCTGGAATTGCAAAGAAAGCAGGTAAGAAGACTGTTTAATGCCACAAAAAGCAAAGGACAAAGGACAAAAAATATTGGGAGGCCCTTGCCAAACAACGTTGTGCTTACGCAAGTGAAACTACCATCCTGGAAGATATTCTGTGAGGCGGTAGAAGGTACAGCTACATGTGCCAGACTTTGTAAAATCTTCAATAGAACACCAACCAACCCAGCAGGCACTCTAAGGTGTGCAAGGACAGCACATGAGATGCTGGATATGCTACTCAAGATTCCCTTCCTTCGATGCACTCTGGCAGACAATACAGACCAAGATTCAGTCCCTGAGAGGCACTGGCTTACAGATAATCTGATGGAGAACTGTGAATCTGCCAGAGAATGTGTTGGGGGGAGGAGGGCGGGGGGAATCCAGTGGATGGTGGGAACACTTCAATTGTTCATGTCACTAGGCCCTGATGGAATCTTTACAGATCTACTGAAACAAGCAGGAGAGAGACTGATTAGAGTCCTACGCAGAATTTTTAGTCAGCATAGCAGCTGGAGACATTCCTAATGCTTGGAGAACAGTGATGGTTGTTTCCATTGTGAAGACAGGGAAAACTGATCATACCAAGGCTAAGGATATGAGACCAATCAAGCTGTCCTACTTTATCCTAAAGCCATTAGAAAATCTGGTTAATGTGCATGTTAGAGAAGGGAAGTTAACTGAGGTTACTCAGCATGTAACCCAACATGCATATCAACCAGGCAAATAATGAAAAAGCACTTCATCAACTTGTTGGGAAGGTGAAAAAGGACTACACTTGCAGGAAATTGCTCTCTGCTTCTGCCTGGATATTGAATGGGCTTTTAGCAATATAGACTTTGAATCCATGGTTAAAGCTGCAGAAGAGCAAGGCATTAACACCCTATATGTAAGTGGATTAATACCATGCTCAGTAACCGATAGAAGCAATCATGTTGAATGAGAAAATAGTGATGAACACCACCAGAGGATGCCTACAAGAAGGCATTCTGTCGCCACTACTGTGGAATCTAGTGGGGACTGAATTCCTCATACAATTAAATACTAGTGGTCATATCCACCAAGGTTACACAGATAATTTAGTCATAATAATATTTGGCAAATTTACTAGCATCATTAGAATAATGGCACAGTGTACATTGAACATTGTGCAAAACTGGTGCAGGAAACAGAATCTAAGAGTCAGTCCCAATAAAACTGTTGCAGTATGCTCATGAGGATACATATCCAGGACACATACTGAAATCTCAAGCTCTTTGACAAAACTCTACCAGTACAGGGGATAGTGAAGTATCTAGAGGTAATCTTGGATGCAAAACTATCTTGGACCCCACACATAAAGAATGTATGTTCCAAAGCGAATGATGGAATTATGTGCACTAGAAGGGCCTGTGGTAAAAATGGGGTCTAAGCCCCAGGAGCATGTACTGGATATATACCGCTGTAATGATACCTATGACATGTTTTGTGGCTACAGCATGCTGGAATTAAGTACAACAGAATGTTGCTGCTAAGGAGCTTGGTTAGGTGCAAAGATGGGCCTGCTTAGCCATAACATGTGGAATTAGCAGCACGCCCACTTCTGGGATGGGGACTATTCTGGACATGCTCCCATGACACCTTTGGGTTACAATGGAGGCAGTAGCAGGGACATACAAAATCTGGAAATAATTAGAAACTTACAGAAAATGCAGACCCCCCATCAATATAGTAAATGTGGTGAATACAGGAGTGGTCAGGAAAAGCCGGATGACTATACAACAACTTTGGCTGTTTCAATAAACCTTTCAAGGTAATAATAGGTAGCAGTGGAAGAATGAACCTTGATACCACTCAGGGAGACATAGTATGGTTTACTGACAGATCAAAAAACACACAAAGGTGCTGCAGCCTGGGTGTACAGGGTACAGCCTAGACTAGAGAGAGTAGCCTCTCTAGGGAAGCTTGCTACACATTCCAGGAGGAAAATATCTGCTATCGGAGTGTGTGCAGAGGAGAATTTCCACAAGTGCTACATGGATTGTGCCTCTACATTCATTGAGACAGCCTAGCAGCTCTGAAATCTCTATCAGCTCCTGCAAGGAGATCAAAGATCATTGCAGAGTGCCATGAAGCCCTTGTAAGACTAGTGGAAAACAACAATGTAAACCTGCTCTGGGTCCTGGGTAAGCAAGGAATCAGTGGCAATGAACAAGCTGATAGACTGGCCAGGACAGGTGCAATACCTCCATCTGTTAGACTGGAACCTAACCTAACTATCACTAGACTAATGATAACAACAACATTATGTAGTTAGATTAAGAGGCATACAAAGAATATTTGATTAATAAAAGGACCGCACCTACTCATCATCACCAATTTTGTCCAAATATATGATATATCCAGTTCGTAGCTAGAAATGAATGTGACGGAAGTAGGAGCTCCAGATAGCCAAGAGTTTAGAAGAAAGCAGCATTTTTGGTAGGATCAGGTGGGGCATGAACCATTTTGATAGTGTAGTTTCCAGGCAGCGGTTGGCACAGTGGAAAGTGTGAACGGTGAGTCAAAAGTTGTGAGATCGAGTCGCTGGGCAGACATTTTTAAAATTTTCAAATCTTATGTTACTTACAGTGCAAATAAACTGAGATAGTGCTCAATATATTGCATTTGACATGAATACACCCTCTGGCCAGGAGAACAAATTTTTTCTGTTTATTGATTCATGGGGAGGACAGACAAATCCACAATTATATGACAAATTTTTCAGGACGAAGAAGGACTGCTACTGTGTAGTATTAAAAAGATTCCCTCAAATGCACAAGACTAATGAAACCTTGTGATACCTCAACAGTTAACCATGTGTAAAGCGTATTTTCTCTGAATATTGGTGAGGATAACAGGTGATGCACAGTGAAATGTATTTTGATGCAGTGTTGCTTGTAGGTCTCGACAAGATAAGAGCATTCTTTATCAGAAAACTTCATAAATGCTCTTATCTCATCAAGGGCCACAAGGAATCATATCGAAAGAGAACATTGCATCAAAATACATTCCACGGTGCATCACCAGCTATCCCCACCAATATTTAGAGAAATGATGCTTTGCAAATGATTTACTGTTGAGCTGTGTGATGAGAGAGAACTTTTTATGAATATAGAATAAGTCTGTTTTTGATTAGAAACTTTAAAACAACCATAAAAATGCAGTGTCTACAATGTGTGCAAGATGCTGAGAAAATTACTGCTTCCCCTGTCTTTGTGCTGAATATTACCCCAATATGTGTAAATCATCAACTGTAAAATAATAAAAATACACAATTTTAAATACAATGTTCTCCTGTTTGTCTTACAATTCCTTCCTCAAAATTTATTTCCAAACTTAAATTTTTCCTTGCTGTTTCTCTTCATGCTCTTTATGGAAATGTTAACAAGTACAATAATTGAGCATTACCTCAGTTCGTTTGCAGTGTAAGCAGTGTAAAAGTAGAGAATGTTTCTGTGCAGGGACTCGATCCCAACTCCTTCGGATTACTGCTCTGTAGTTCTTTCACTCCATCAACTGCTGTCTTTGAAGTGGGCTAACGTAAATGGCTCATGCCTCGCCCACATCACAGCAAAAATGCTGCTTTTTCTAAACATTTGGCCATCCAGAACTACCAGTTTTCTGGGCAAGCCCTACATCTACAATAAATTTGGACAAATTCAGTGGTGATGAGTAGGCATGGTCCACTTGTAAGATCCAAATACAGAAACATGACAAGCTAATGATGTTGAACACATGTTTCAAGAGAAGTTCCGTAATCCTGGGCTTGAACAGGAGACAGGTTAAACTAATGGAAGGACTGATGACTGGCCATGGGAATTTTAAGGAATGCCAACAAGACACATGAAAAAAAAGCAACATCGTGTGTCATTCTGCATGATTGGTCAGAAGCCAGCAGTAGCTAGACAATGTAATTATTTCCCCATGCTTAGGCTGCTGTTACCACCACAATGCAAATGGCTGCATTTGGAGTGGTGACTTGACCAGGGCATGCAGTCTGCTGATGAACGGTATTGTATTGTGTTCTGTGATGAATCCTGGATCCACACTACTGTAGATGATGACCACTGGTAATAGTGGTGGTGACCTGGGTACAGGTCTCATTCTTTCAGTGTTTTGGAGAGGCACAGGAATGTTTCTCCAGGTGTCATGATGTAAGGAGCAATTTGGTATGACTGCATGTCATGGCTAGTCATGATTGAGGCAACTCTGAAGCAACAATGGTACATCGCAGACATTGTACATCCTGATGAAATGCGACAATATTGTAATGTCATTTTTCAACAGGGCATGTGTCTCTATGAACTATCTGCATGATGTTGAGGTACTCCTATGGTCAGCAAGATCCCCACATCTGACCCTGATAGAACGTGTGAGACCAGCTCCGACGTCAACTCTGACTTGGTGGCACCATCCAGGGTATCAGGGACCAGTTACAACAGTTGTTGCCGAGCTTACTTAAGGAGAAGACACAACAGTTTTATGACATCCTTCCCAACAAAATCAGTGCATACAGGGTGTGATCAGACAGTAATGGGAATTTCTGTTTTTCTTAATGAATCTTTATTTATTCATCAACATAAATTTCCTCTACTACAAAGTAATCCCCCCCAGATATGATACACTTGTGCCAGTGGTTTCTCCACACTTGGAAGCACTTCTGGAATTTACTTTTCATTATTGTGTTTAGCTCATTCAGTGATTTTGTTTTTATCTCAAAAATGGTGAGAAAACGATGTTCTCTTCAGCCTCAGGAATCAAAAGAAGTTGCAGAGTGCCATGTCCAGTGAATACAGTGACTGAGGCAACATAATGGTTTTGTTTTTTGCAAAAAATCATGAACAAGCATTTAGGTGTGAGTGGGAGCATGATTGTGGTGCAATTTCCACAAATGGTTTTGCCACAGTTCTGATACTTTTCTTTGGATTGCTTTATACAAACAGCACACAACTTGAAGTTAGTATTTCTTATTGACTGTACAACTGTAATCCAGCAACTCGTGATGCACTATCATATTGTAATGGAGGACAAAATTGAGAAGAACCTTCACATTTGATCAAACTAGCTGGATTTTCTTAGGCCTTGACTCTTCAGGCAGTTTCCATTGGGACAATTGGGTCTTGCTTTCAACGTCATACTAGTACACCCATGTGTTGTCACATTTTATGATCTTCTTTACAAGTTCTGGATCGTTGTCAACTTCATTCAGTAATTCTTGAGTGATGCCTATGCAATGTCATTTTTAGTTGAAATCCAACAATTTCAGAGCAAATTTTGCTGCTACACATTTCTTGGGCAAAACATCTGAAAAAACTGCTTGGCATGAGCCAAAGTATGTGCCAAAATCATCAGAAAACTCTCTGATGGTGATTCGGCAATTTTCCAGAACCAACTTTATACTTCTTCTGCATCGTTGTCAGTAACTGACATGTTAGGGCATCCAAGGTGGTCCTTATCTTCAGCGACATCTCAACACTCTTTGTAAGGTTTATACCCCTGGTAAACTCTTGTCCTACTCATAGTAGATTCACCAAAACCCACAGTCAACATTTCAAATGCAATGCTGCACTCCATTACATTTTTAAATCAACATTTAATGCAAATTCTTTGATCCATCTTTTCCAAAAGAAAAAGCTCACCTAGTGCTTGAAAGCATGTATAACCTTTTTGGCTGTCAACAGTAAACTAAATATTCAAAACAACTGAAAAAGTAAACCATTTGGAACATGTGCACCAACAAGACAAAGACATATTTTGAAAATCAGGTGTATAAATCCCATGAAATTAAAAAATTCACATTACTTTTTGGTTAAAAAAGACAGAGTAGTTCACTCTTACCCAGGATGAGAGAGTCTTACCTGTTGTGAAGATAACAGGGCAAAATCTTTGTCCCCCCTCACCCTCATGAGAGGTGAGATCCTCTCATCCTGTGTAAGAGTGAACTACCCTGCCTTTTTCAACCTTCTCCGGCCTATCCCTCAATCCTCTCCAAATAATGAACTGGAAGATCTGAAAGCCATGATTGTATCATGCACTTTTATATGTGTTTATCAGCAATACTAAATATTTTGCCTCCTGAACGTAAGTACTGTCCAGCAATCTGTCTTATAATTTTGTAGTTTTATCAAGTGAATTTTGCTTTTGACACAATCAAAATGGAATAAACAAATCCACAATCTGATTTAAAAATGAAATAAGAAAGAATGAAAGAAGAAAAATTGTGTGCTTTACACTTGTGTCTTAAAAGATACTTTTTTGAGACAGTTAAAAAAATTGAACAATAAGATTATCCTCTAAAGATGCCAAATAAAATTTGTGTTGAGGCCTTCCAATGACTATGGAATTTGCACACTCACATGTCAACATGGTTGCTCTTTACAGCATTTGTGGATACTATTAAAAGCTCTCTTAATATTACCTGTGACCATCACAACAATGTGATATTATGTAGAAAATACAGTAATAAAATTAGAAAGGTTAAACACTGTACAGACTTTTAATGTAATCATTCTTGCCACGTGTGATCTGTGAACAAATGGGATGAGGTTGAGGTGCACTACACAAAGCACACCATGTTGTCTAATGGAATTTGGATGTAGCTATAAATACAAAGGATAGGATGATTATAAATTATTTGATGATTTAATAAGGTATATTATCACCAACTTTGAACATGGATGCATAATCATACCACAATATAAAAGAGGGAAGTTAGAAATTATGATACTGCCACTGAATTGCATAGTTATCTAGAGAAGTACGTATACATTTCTCTTATTGGAGAATATGGTGTAATTACTAAGTGTAGCTGTGTGCTTCCATAAACACAAAGAGAGAATGTTCTTGTGTTTCAACTTGGCATTCAGATATTATGCTTCAGATATCTCAATCAAAATGTAGTATAAATATATTTGCAGCAGAAAATGCATTTGTGGTAAAGGGGAAAGATGCACCTGAAGTCAGTTTCAAGTCAACTAAGTGTATGAAAGTTTCCCACAGAGCCCTCAGAAATCAGTGAGGACTGTCATCTAGCAATGGTTAAGACTCTACAGTGTGACTGAGGTGGACCCCATACAAACTCTGAATGATCCTACATGGAGGCAGATATTTTGTGAAATGTATTTGAGTTCAGAGCATCTGTCTCTGCAGCTGAGTGGTCAGTGCATCTGATTGCCATGCCAAGGACCCAGGTCCAATTCCTAATATGCCAGAGATTTTTCCTTGGGGGTATGAATAGAATAGGGTCCAGCCAGCCACTGAGGAGCTGCTTGAATGAGAAGTAGTGACTGCAAGGCCTGGAAAATTGACAACAGCCAGGGCAACAGCCCTTCCATACCGCATCTGAACGACAGTGTAGGGCAGAAGATTACAGATGATACAGCAGGCACTCAGCATCATATGGTCCTCTGGGCTTGCTTGTGGAGTTTTTTTTTATGTTAGGGAAACAGAAATTTTTTCAGTTTTCATTTTCAGTCTTTCTTCAGAACTAATTTATTTGTAGATTTGCTTTGGTACAGTTTGAGATATGAATGACAGTTGCCTTTAGACGAGTCAAGAAAAGCAATCAGAAACACAAGCAACTACTCGGCTGTATATGCGTACTTACCTACAAACATCATGTTGGTTTCTTTCAGGTACTGAATGCAGACATCATTGGAACTGAGTATGCCCAGCATTGGATACAAGACGACAGGCAACAGTGAAGTTATGGGCAGTGGGAGAACTTCTGTCATCCAGTAGACGGCCATCACAAGCACAACAAAGCCACATCGTGACTCCTGCAAGCAACAAAATGCTGCCTTCAGTTGCTTACTTGGTGGGCCATTTGAAAATTTAAAATGATTTTCTGCTAAATTCAGTTTCTGTCTTGCAGACAGGCAACACTGTAATTATTTCTTCTTTGCACTTTCTGCTACGCTATACAAGAGCTCTTAGGTAGTAGTGCTTAGTCGGTTACTTATCTGTAAATAATTAGCATATGTTAAAATGCAAACTGAGAATAAATGGGTGAGATTTATACAAATTACATGACTGTGCATGTTGTCTAAGTACTTATATTTTATATTTGTTGATCTAATATTATATTACAGCGTAGACTGTAGAGATAATACTGGACAGGTTAAAAGGGCATAATGTAGCAAGTTTTCACAGAAAATGACTTCATAGTGAAGCAGTGAATGGAACTTGAATGTGGAGTAATGAATGTTCGTCTATGCCAGCATAACTGTTTATTTTTAATAAACTAACACACAATACCCGTACCATAGCACACAGAGATTCTTTGACAAGGTGCATATATATTTACCCCATTTCAAGTCCTGCTGAACCCATAGATCCCAGAAGTTTGTAACACGTTTTCCATAATTAATTTTTCAGCCTTTCTGTGTAAACAGTTTTGATCATATGCATGAAATAAATTATTAAATTTGAAACATATAGCAGGCTTATTTTCTGCTTGTGTACTTACTGCTTATTGCTATGTTAGTTGGTTTCATGTTCCATGGATCATTTGCTCGATGAACCTTAATGATGTGGAATGAGTCATTTTACATTTGCATTGCAAATTAATTTGTAAATATGGCTACATGCTGAACATTTATAAGTTTTATTATTATTATTATTATTAAATATCCAGATGTCAGAAATCGCTACCCACCAACTTTTATACATTACAGTAATAGAAATTCTTCTACAGAATAGGAGTTGTCAAGGAAAATCATTTTCAGTTTGTTTTCAAATTTCACATTACTATCAGTCAGATATTTTATATCACTAGGTAAGTTATCAAAAAATTTAGTCACAGTATGGTGCACGCCTTTTTCTGTTATGACAACTCAAATGTGGAGTAATGACTGTTGATCTATGCCTGCATAACTGTTTATTTTTAATAAACTAACACACAATACCCATACCATAGCACACAGAGATTCTTTGACAAGGTGCATACATATTTATTCCATTTCAAGTCCTGCTGAACCCATAGATCCAAGAAATTTGTAACACATTTTCCATAATTAAATTTTTCAGCCTTTCTTTGTAAACGGTTTTGATCATATGGATGAAATAAATTATTAAATTTGAAACATATAGCAGGCTTATTTTCTGCTTGTACACTCACTGCAACCAATTTTGCTTTTGTTAAACCACTCTGAAAGTTTTGACAGAGATTTCCGTAGTTGTCTTTACAGTTTCTACACTCTAAAACTGGCAGTGTCATTGTTTCTGTGTATTGTTCCCCAAATGGTAATTTTGAAAACTTCACCAACAAACTGGAAAGCTGTCTATCTCATTTAGCGCACCTAGGAGCAAAAATTGCCTTATGTGGAGACTTCAACACCAATATTGGGACGGCAATAACAAAGAGGGAATTTTTATGAACTTAGTAAGAAGCTGTGGACTATTTGTTGCAAGTTGTCTACCACCAAGAGCAGATGCCTGTCTTGATACAGTTGCTACAAACTTAAACAGTTGGGACTACAGAGAAAGTGTGGTCAACCCTGTGCTTGCTGGTCACAGTGCAGTAATCATGAAGCTATGGGCAAACTCAGTACGTACTCAACAAATTCCCAGTTGGCATCCAAATTACGTTTTCAGAAGTAGGGTTATTACAAACAAAAATTTAGATGATTTGAAAACTGCAGTGTCTTCTGAAGATTGGCATCAAATGTGTGAAGAACTGGCACCAAATAATACACTTAGTTCCATGTTACAGATTCTTAAAGCCTGATCTGATGAAAATTTTCCACTAAAACCCATGAGACATCCAATTTCCAAATCAAAATACACACGCAAAACTGTCAAATGAAAGAGTTGATGTACCTTTATATCAGCTGAAATAAAATTCATGTTTCAACTACTAAATGATAAAGTCAAATCCACTGAAGATATTGGCATCAAGGACAGACTATACTGCAATTACCTATAGGCTAAAAGGATGCACAGAAAAAAAGTAAAGAAAGCAAAGAAAGGAAAGCTATGCTAGGTTTAATGAATAAGCTCACCATCCTTGCAAGGCAACATGGGATCCAATAATGAACATAGGCAAACGTCCACTTCTTACTCTAATTCCTGCAGTCTAGATGAATTTAACGAATATTTTATAATCATAGTAAAAAGCACAGCAGGTGAAATTCCTGAGTTCAGAACAGATCCTGAAGTTGCTACGAAATTAGGAAATAAATTCAGCATGGTAATGTGGACGAGAGTGTATCCAAAACACACAATAGAAATTGTAAAAGACAACAAATACTCAGGGACCCCTGATATTTATGGCATGTCCTGAACTATATTGAAAACTATAGTTTGCATAATAGCTTAACCACTGTCAGCAGTAATAAATAAATGCCTCCATGCCAGGGAATTTCCAGACTTCCTGATTGTAGCACGCACAGTACCAGTTTGCAAAAAAAGTAAACTACATGAAGTTCACACTACAGACTTATAACACCAGTGCCAGCCAAGGTGATGGAAGCCATAATGAAAGATCAGCTGTTAAGTTATTTTGAAGGAAATAACCTCTTTTATGATACACAACATGACTTTTGGAAAGGCAAGTCAACTACAACAGCAGTACTTGACTTAGTTACAAATAACAGTCAGAGTTTTGAAGACAGGTAGTCTATAGCATTGGTGCCTTGTGACCTTAGTAAGGCATTTATTGTATCACACATAAGGCCAATTTCAGCAAGCTAAAATCATATGGTATTGTGGTAGCTGTTCCACAAACTATCAATTCCTGCCTAAATGACAACACATTGTATCAGTTCAAGGGGCAGAATCAGATGAAATAAAGTTAAAACATGGCAAGCTACAGGGATACGTAATAGGGCTCTTGTTGTTTTTTAATTATATAGTAATCAATAGGCATAACTTGCAGTTTGCAGATGACACAACCTTATTCTCAAAAGTGGAGAATGTGCTTCAAGGTGTTCAACAAGCAGAAGTCATATTCAGTGCAGCCAATGCCTGGTTCATCATGAACAAGATAAAAGTTAAGGAAGACAAAACACAGAGGATGACATGCAGCCTAAGTGATACTAGAGCACTGGGTGACACAGCAGCTGTTAAGCTTGTGGCATTTTCAATTGATACCAAGTTAACCTAAACACTGTATATGTAGATATAATTAATGCATCTTTCAGTACTGGCACTTTCCCTAGAAAGCTGAAACAATCAATTATAAAACCATTATACAAAAATGGGGATCATTATGATGTAAAAAACTACAGGCCTTTATCAATGTTATCTTGTTTTTCAAAAATTATAGAAAGAGTAATGTATGGAAGACTCTCTACTTTCCTAAAAAAAAGTGGAATATTGGTTGATGAACAAAATGGCTTTAGAAAGAATAGATCAACTGAAACAGCTATATACAACTTTCTAAAACTTGTCCTAAATTCCATTGATAATAATGAAGTAAATTGTGGGGTCTTTTTAGATTTATCAAAGGCTTTTGACGTTATTGATCATAAACTACTGCTCGAAAAACTTAGTTGCTATGGACTCCGTGGTACTGCTCATGCATGGTTTAAGTCATATTTATCTGGCAGATCCCAGAAAGTAGAAATAGTTCATGATGGAAAGTCATACTTTTCTGGTTATAAGGAAGTTAGTTATGGGGTGCCCCAAGGATCGGTGTTGGGACCCCTGTTGTTCTTGATCTTTATAAATGACTTGCCAAACTATTTAACACAAGCTGATTGTGTACTTTTTGCTGATGATACAAGTCTCTTTATTAAAGCTCAGAATGAGACTGACCTTAACAACAAAATTGAAACAACAGCAGTTGAAGCAAGTAAATGGTTTAGGGACAACAGTTTATTTGTGAATGAGGGGAAAACATTATGGATGAATTACAGAAATGTTTCAAATAATATGAAGCCCAATATAACTGTGAAGCTAGGCCAACAGAATATACTACAAATGCCAAATACAAAATTCTTAGGAATTTGGTTAGATGAGCATCTAAAATGGGACAAGCATATAGATGTGCTCAATAAAAAGCTAAGTAAATGTTGCTATGTATTTAGAATGCTCAAAAATTGCTGCAGTGATCAAACAGTATTGTGTACATATTATGCATTTATGCATAGTCTTTTGCAATATGGTGTCATATTTTGGGGCAATTCAAGTCAGGCAAAACGCTCCTTTATTATTCAAAAACGAGCGATAAGAATCATAAAAGGAGCTGCACCTAGAGATCCATGTAGGGAAATTTTCAAGGAATATAAAATCATGACTCTTCCATCCATTTACATCTATGAAAGTATATGCTTTCTGAAGTCTCACCCCCAGTTTTCTTCTTTAAACAGTGAGTTCCATGACTATACAACAAGACAGAGTAATGAATTTCACAGAGAAGTGCATAAGAAAGCCCAATACAACAAGAGTGCAATATACCACCCAAAAATTCTCTATAGTGCTCTTCCCTTAAAAATAAAAAGGATTCAGCAGCTGAGCAGTTTTAAAAGTGAACTCAAAAGAATGTTAATCAGTAATAGTTTTTACAGTGTTAGTGAATATATGAATTCTTCAGAAAGATAGCGTGCCTTCACCTATCTTATAAGTTACTCATACACAAATTTGTGTTGTGGGGTAGACTCTTTTATGTACACACAAAAATTAATTAATCTGTCAATATAGAGTGTTATAATCATTGTTTCTTGTTGCTGTCCATTATACACAGAATATATGTAACTTATTTGTGTCCTATATTGTTACAAATTTATATCATGTAAGCTATAATTGTTTTGCCCATATATTTAATTCAGATTATTCACTGATAGTTTTTACATAACATGTTGTTATTCATATTTTTTCTGTATGTAACATATGACAAATCCCATATCATTGTACACGATAAAACGGGTGCTCAATAAACTAAACTAAACTAAACTAAACTAACCACGTATGTTCCAAACTCTCACAGGTCCTGTATCTCTTGAGGAAAATAAAAAGTTTTATATCACATCAGTATCTATTAACGCTGTTCCACAGTCACATCAGCTATGCGCTGTTATTGCGGGGCCATTCTGCATGTTGCAAGAATATACTTTTGATACAGAAGAAAGCAATGAGGATCATTACCTTAAGGGGGGTGGGGGAACTGACCATTGCAAACTAATTTTTTCGACATTAGGAGATCCGACTATTTTCAGTCAATATATTTTCAACTGCCTTGTTCACACTGAAACAAATCATGAGACCCCAATACAGCACTTGCTACAAAGACAATATAGGGCCTAGATAGGCCAAGATGTCAATTAAAAGACGCAGAATGGCTTCCAAATGGTGGCCCTAAAGTTATTTAATACTGTACCTAAGGATATTCAGTAATTACCACTCGAACAATTTAGAACTAAAATTTTGTGTACACTAAAAGAGCAACCTTTCTACAGTAAAGAAAAATACTTCTTTGGTGATAGAACAGTGTCTAACTGAGCTGCAACTCAGTGCCAATGAAAGCAGCAGCAACTCTTACTATTTTACCACAAGATTGTCTTAATATTATAATCTAGTTCTTATATACCAGTATATGTTTTACAGTACTCTTTTTAGTTCATAGTTTCAATTGCAGTTTTTTTATTAATTTAAATGTGGTAATGTTACTGTAAAATTAACATTATCTGTCCAGCTATGGCTGGTGAATGACAAAGAACTGGTAGTAAAAGGTAATAAAAAATGAAACAGAATAGATTTTTAGAGGTTCACATGTTCAACTGGATCATTTAGAAAATAAGTAACTTCTACAGCAGGCTATACAAAACATAAACAATGTTGGTTCAGATTTCGATAACCACAAGCAATTATCTAATTTAGACTTTTTGCTTCGATTAGTCTAATGCAAAGGAGGCATCCTAATGACAAATCCTGGTACCGGTAATTTGCTTCCCCTAGCCTGAGCGATTTAATATGTTATAAGATGACATCTCAAAGGCGAAACAGAAATGCCTTATTGACAGAAGAACATCAGTGTCAATTGTTTACCGGTCGCTTTTAAGGATGATTTCATTTCAAGTTTTGCTGCACGTGTAGTAAGGTAAACTTTATTACAAAATTCTGTAGCAAAATACGTAGCGGTATAACTTATAAATATTAGCACTTGGCACATCTATTGTTCACTTAGGCAATACATTATATATACCTATAATATAGCAGTCAAATTTCCATTTTCTAATATCGTAGACAATTATGAACTGAAGGACAGTGGAGACGCGATTGTTAGCTAATTTCGAAGTTCGTTTCCTATGTGCCAAGCTCTTTTTATCTGGTGCAGCCTAATCATAATTGATCTCTTTCTCAGTTCGATACCTGTCGCTGAAGGAAGTACCATTGTTGGTGTCCCAGGTCTGTGAAACGACGCTTCGTGCTAATTTTACAGTGCTTCATTCTTAACCGCACCATAATGCCTCA
Source organism: Schistocerca cancellata (assembly GCF_023864275.1). NCBI lineage: Eukaryota > Metazoa > Arthropoda > Insecta > Orthoptera > Acrididae > Schistocerca > Schistocerca cancellata. The sequence continues at coordinate 192,782,147 of NC_064634.1, forward strand.
TTGCGTGAATCATTTCTGATAAATAAAGCATGCAAAAAATTCCAAACACGCTTGTAGAAATGGATACTTTTAGCGTATGACACAGACACACACTGAACAAATTGTAACTGTTAGAGTATTTTCTTCGTGAAATGTCACGTATTTGGAGTTCTTGTAACTGTTGTTGTTGTTGTGGTCTTCAGTCCTGAGACTGGTTTGATGCAGCTCTCCATGCTACTCTATCCTGTGCAAGCTTCTTCATCTCCCAGTATCTACTGCAACCTACATCCTTCTGAATCTGCTTAGTGTATTCATCTCTTGGTCTCCCTCTACGATTTTTACCCTCCACACTGCCCTCCAATGCTAAATTTGTGATCCCTTGATGCCTCAAAACATGTCCTACCAACCGATCCCTTCTTCTAGTCAAGTTGTGCCACAAACTTCTCTTCTCCCCAATCCTATTCAATACCTCCTCATTAGTTACGTGATCTACCCACCTTATCTTCAGCATTCTTCTGTAGCACCACATTTCGAAAGCTTCTATTCTCTTCTTGTCCAAACTATTTATCGTTCATGTTTCACTTCCATACATGGCTACACTCCATACAAATACTTTCAAAAACGACTTCCTGACACTTAAATCTATACTCGATGTTAACAAATTCCTCTTCTTGAGAAACGCTTTCCTTGCCATTGCCAGTCTACATTTTATATCCTCTCTACTTCGACCATCATCGGTTATTTTACTCCCTAAATAGCAAAACTCCTTTACTACTTTAAGTGTCTCATTTCCAAATCTAATTCCCTCAGCATCACCCGACTTAATTTGACTACATTCCATTATCCTCGTTTTACTTTTGTTGATGTTCATCTTATATCCTCCTTTCAAGACACTGTCCATTCCATTCAACTGCTCTTCCAAGTCCTTTGCTGTCTCTGACAGAATTACAATGTCATCGGCGAACCTCAAAGTTTTTACTTCTTCTCCATGAATTTTAATACACACTCCGAATTTTTCTTTTGTTTCCTTTACTGCTTGCTCAATATACAGATTGAATAACATCAGGGAGAGGCTACAACCCTGTCTTACTCCTTTCCCAACCACTGCTTCCCTTTCATACCCCTCGACTCTTATAACTGCCATCTGGTTTCTGTACAAACTGTAAATAGCCTTTCGCTCCCTGTATTTTACCCCTGCCACCTTCAGAATTTGAAAGAGAGTATTCCAGTTAACATTGTCAAAAGCTTTCTCTAAGTCTACAAATGCTAGAAACGTAGGTTTGCCTTTTCTTAATCTTTCTTCTAAGATAAGTCGTAAGGTCAGTATTGCCTCAAGTGTTCCAACATTTCTACGGAATCCAAACTGATCTTCCCCGAGGTCGGCTTCTACCAGTTTTTCCATTCGTCTGTAAAGAATTCGCGTTAGTATTTTGCAGCTGTGACTTATTAAACTGATAGTTCGGTAATTTTCACATCTGTCAACACCTGCTTTCTTTGGGATTGGAATTATTATATTCTTCTTGAAGTCTGAGGGTATTTCGCCTGTCTCATACATCGTGCTCACCAGATGGTAGAGTTTTGTCATGACTGGCTCTCCCGAGGCCATCAGTAGTTCAAATGGAATGTTGTCTACTCCCGGGGCCTTGTTTCGACTCAGGTCTTTCAGTGCTCTGTCAAACTCTTCACGCAGTATCTTATCTCTCATTTCGTCTTCATCTACATCCTCTTCCATTTCCATAATATTGTCCTCAAGTACATCGCCCTTGTATAAACCCTCTATATACTCCTTCCACCTTTCTGCCTTCCCTTCTTTGCTTAGAACTGGGTTGCCATCTGAGCTCTTGATATTCATACAAGTGGTTCTCTTCTCTCCAAAGGTCTCTTTAATTTTCCTGTAGGCAGTATCTATCTTACCCCTAGTGAGACAAGCCTCTACATCCTTACATTTGTTCTCTAGCCATCCCTGCTTAGCCATTTTGCACTTCCTGTCGATATCATTTTTGAGACGTTTGTATTCCTTTTTGCCTGCTTCATTTACTGCATTTTTATATTTTCTCCTTTCATCAATTAAATTCAATATTTGTAACTGTAACGGAAATATATTTATGACAACGGCATCTATCCGTCAGATGATTTAACTAGTTTTCTTTTTTCATAGTATAGACTATCACATTCGGATGCACTGTACGGATTGTAGCAGTTTATAGTACTTTCTTCATGAAATGCCACTATTTGAAGCTCTTGTAACGGTAATGGAAATATCTTAATGAAAACAGCATCGATTTAGTATATTCTTCGCCTCAGATAATTTAACAAGTTTTTTAGTTTTTCTTAGCTGTAGAGGTACCTTTCTAAATTATGACAGCTAAGTGATTGCACACCTGTAGGTTGTTGACAACGTCCTGAAAGAAATTTCAGTGGAGTGTATGGAGCGAAGGAAGCATGATCCTATTAGGCCTACACCTGGACAATCCATTTCTGGCACTAGTGTACACGTGTTGCTATTGGTTGGACATTGTGCAACAATGCTGACGGCTGCCGGACCCAAAAGACTCGTGGATCGAAACTGACCAACTTTCACAGGCTTCAGTCGATCCAGAACAAGGAAGCCATCGTTCTGGACATTGTGAACAAACTATACATACTAGGACTTAAAACTCCCCCCCCCCCCCCTCCGCGCCCCCTACGCGATCATACCTCTTTGTCAAATTCGCTCTTTTCTATCCACGTATGTATCAAACAAGATCGTACACACACCAACAAAGTTTGTAACTTAAACCTCACTTTTGAAGCAGGCTCTCTTCGTGTCACAAAGTATATTATGACTAATGGGAATGGCTACCAAGGCAGACAAAGCATTTCTTGCGTTGACTTCAGTACTGTGTGTAAAGAAGAAAAGGAAAACAAGACGCTGGTCCTGGGAACGTTGGAATCGAGAGAGAAATATACACATGCAAGTCTGCCAAAGGAAGCACTACACTCAGAACCAGATGATTACATCAGGTTTCTCTGAATGGACATTCAAACTTTTAGCAACTGAGTTACTTCATCCTCAGATTGAAAAAGAAGACACAAATATGCGAAAATGTATTCTCTTCTACTTGGTCCTCAACACCTCAACGTGGGAACATACATCGTCTGCAGACAACTGTAGAGCTTCCATTTTTTTTAAAATTCTACTGCACTACCACTTGTATGTTTTGCCTAGAATATTGATTTTCTTCTTAATACAACCAACTAATATACAGGGTGTTACAAAAAGGTACGGCCATACTTTCAGGAAACATTCCTCACACACACAAATAAAGAAAAGATGTTATGTGGACATGTGTCCGGAAACGCTTAATTTCCATGTTAGAGCTCATTTTAGTTTCGTCAATATGTACTGTACTTCCTCGATTCACCGCCATGATTTCATACGGGATACTCTGTATGTGCTGCTAGAACATGTGCCTTTACAAGTACGACACAACATGTGGTTCATGCACGATGGAGCTCCTGCATATTTCAGTCGAAGTGTTCGTACGCTTCTCAATAACAGATTCGGTGACCGATGGATTGGCAGAGGCGGACCAATTCCATAGCCTCCACGCTCTCCTGACCTCAACCCTCTTGACTTTCATTTATGGGGGCATTTGAAAGCTCTTGTCTACGCAACCCCGGTACCAAATGTAGAGACTCTTCGTGCTCGTATTGTGGACGGCTGTGATACAATACGCCATTCTCCGAGGTTGCATCAGCGCATCAGGGATTCCATGCGACGGAGGGTGGATGCATGAATGCTCGCTAACGGAGGACATTTTGAACATTTCCTGTAACAAAGTGTTTGAAGTCACACTGGTACGTTCTGTTGCTGTGTGTTTCCATTCCATGATTAATGTGATTTGAAGAGAAGTAATTAAATTAGCTCTAACATGGAAAGTAAGCGTTCCCGGACACATGTCCACATAACATATTTTCTTTCTTTGTATGTGAGGAATGCTTCCTGAAAGTTTGGCCGTACCTTTTTGTAACACCCTGTATATAGCTGTGAAGGACATACCCCCTCTATCATTTTGGTAACTGCCGCTAATGTACATAGACGTGACAAAAATTCATAGGGTACCTCCTTGCTCGGCGTAGTGCAGCAACCTTACTTGGCATGAACTCAACAAGTTCCCTGCAAAAATATTGATCCATGCTGCCTCTATAGCGGTCCATAACTGCGTATCTGTTGCCTGTGCAGGATTTTGTTCACGAGCTGACCTTTGGATTATGTTCCATAAATGTTCGATGAGAATCATGTCGGGCGATCTGGGTGGCCAAATCATTCGCGCAAATTGTCCAGAATATTCTTGAAACCAATCGCGAACAACTGTGACCCTGTGACATGGCACATTGTCATCCGAAAAAATTTCAACGTTGAATGGCTGGAAATGATCTTCAGGTAGCCGAACATAACTGTTTCCAGTTCAATGATCGATTCACTTGGACTAGAGGGCCCAGTCCATTCTACGCAAACATAGCTCACACCATGGTGGAGCCACCACCAGCTTCTCCACTGCCTTGTTGACAACCTGTCCATGGTTTCGTGTGGTCTGCGCCACACACATGGCGGTACACGATACAAGACGCATTCGCATATGAATGTTTGCATCATGAACAGTGTCCTTATGGGCGTCTTTCGTACCTTCTACATATGTGGATCCTACATTCGGTTTATACCACGTCTTGGACGTTCATTTTATAGATATGACATAGTGTATGCCAGTCATCTGTGTACAACTAAGCATTTTATACTTTGACACGACACATAGGTCATGTTCCTTCTTTTTACTTATTTGTGAGGTATTGTTTCCTTCCATTCATCACCTTTTACAGTTATTTTGTCTTACAGTAAGTTATTTCAGGGCTGTGCAGATAATGTGTCCGACTGTCCAATAAAAATCATGGATACTATTTACAGAAATTTTTAATAGACAGAATAATTTTACAATGTATTGAGTGGAAATTCGTGATGGTATATTTTAGATGTTTGACAATGGATGTATCTATTCTTTCTGTCAAAAAAATGGTTCAAATGGCTCTGAGCACTATGGGACTTAACATCTGTGGTCATCAGTCCTCTAGAACTTAGAACTACTTAAACCTAACTAACCTAAGGACATCACACACATCCATGCCTGAGGCAGGATTCGAACCTGCGACCATAGCGGTCACGTGGTTCCAGACTGAAGCGCCTAGAACCGCACGGCCACACTGGCCGGCCTTTCTGTCAAATGTTCGGTGTAAATTCATTTGTAGACTCTTGCCATTGTTTCTCTTTCTGTTTTAATCTGCTTCGATGTAACTTGGTTGATAAGTCGGTAATGATATCTTTAATGTTTTGTGCATACAGGCCTGAAGATGACGCACTGAAGCGTTGAAACTGGTAGCGACAAAATAAAATAAAATCATAAGGACGGCTGTAGGTGTTTTTATTTACTTGTCACGATAGTAAACGGCCGTCGTCCCAGAGACCTCCTGGTAAAAAGGATGAACATACAAAAGTAATTCACTATATTCTGCACGTCTCGCAGCTGTCCGTGCTGCAACAGTTCGTTATCCAGGCTTTTGATAGGTTGTCGCATTAATGTGACTTGACAATGTATTAATTTGATGATTTCACTCATCACTTTTGAATACACGCGTGAATGTATAGGTGAATAAATGTTCATTTCATCACGAGTTATTAATATATACATCCATGAATGCGACACTGTGATTAACATTGTCATTATTATTTTTTTAAATTGTTACTAGTGTGGCTTAAAAAAACGTAATTCACTGTAGCGATACAAACGCTTTGTGGAAGATTAGGTAAAAATGACGAGACCGAACGCAGTGCGTCAGACTTCCAGTCTGGCGCTTCATCAGCTGCTGGACGGCTTGCGCTCCCCGGCTCCAGCAGTACGTGCTTCTTAATGTGGAATAACCTGGTTATTCAGCCAGCGGTACGTATTTAAAACAACATACAGTGCCTACTTTTCTTTAGATCGCGAGCTACACCGAAGAAGATCGCATCTCACATTCATCCTGAGATAATTCGATGATTACAAATATCTGTAAGCCTTCGCGGTCTGAGTGTGGACATTACTTCTATAAGGTAGCAGGTAAAACCGCTATTTTCAAAACCAGTTTTTTAATCAGCCGCAGCGATTTCGTTGACCCAGAATCACGCTTAGCGCTCCACTCGGCTAGTCACAATACAGGGTGTCCCAAAAAGAATGACCCGATTTATTAGTAAGAAGGGCTTAACACCAACAAATTGCATACGAAATTAGTCACAAAAGACAGAAGTTTACAAAAATCCATTCTAAATGTTCAGTATGTCCTCCATTGGCTGCAGGGACGACATCTAGCCTATAGCCGAATTTATCCCAAACTGAGCGTAATATGTCTTCTGTCACTGAAGTTACAGCGGCAGATATTCTGCTTTTTAGTTGATCAGTGTCACGAAGCAAGGGAGGAACGTAAACACATTGTTTAACATATCCCCACAGGAAGAAATCACATGGTGTTAAGTCAGGGTACCTAGGAGGCCAAGAGTGTACAGCATTGTCTCGCGGTCCTGTGCGCCCTATCCAACGTTGAGGTCAGAGCTAGTAGCGACATCTAGCGGTTTTTTTCTGAAACTCTAGACAATTCTGATTCCATCTAGCGCTGTTTCAGTTACCTAGTGACATTTGTCTCAATATTATTACAAGTTAAATCGGGTCAGCCCGTATTTTTTTTGCCTAAAAAAATTAAAACTTAATTGGCATGTCGGCAGTTTCTTTACGAACAATGACGATTTAACTTGAAGTATTTCCCACTCATAGAAGAATTTGGGCCTTCTAGAAGAATTTCTTCAATCAGGAACATCAAATCTCTTTAAAAGAAAACTGACGTTAATGCACGTTGTCCGTTTTCTTTTAAAAAGTTCCATTTCGTTATTGGTTGTTTGAAGTTTGAACACAGACATGGCTTTTAATGAGTCGTAAACTGGTATTACGAAGAGTCAACTACAAATAAAAGAAACTCCAGCAATGTCGCCGCCCAGAAGGACAGTACCCTTCTTTTCGAACTCTCTCTCGAATGAAGTTTCTATGAAAGAACGATCATTTCATAGTATAAAAGACAGTCTTTAAATATGCTGTCATCTTTTCCCTTGACATTTCAGGTGACTACATGACAGTAAAAAACAGGAGGAACCAGTAGGTATAGCGAATGTACTTACACGAGGCTACATCCCACAGTAGTGAAACATGTACACTGCCGCCAGATTACGCACAGACGTACAAGTGAGATTGCCTTCCTAGGAGACGCAGTTGCCTACTGCTTTGACTGCGACCGCAGGGTGGCTTAATTTCGTCGTCCTTGGACCATATTTGCCTGCATCGTAATAAACTCCTTTAATTAGCGGGACTCCTCTATCTGTCATGTCTGAATTGAGGAAGTTGCTTAACACGTGTCCTCTTTCTGTGCCGTATTCTTGGCTGCACTGAGGAATGTAATTAGCTCTCTCTGCGTTCCTGTTACCATGCTCCTGCCTCCTACGTGGGACATCCTATCTTTTTTCTGTGTGAACTGTTTTATGGTTATGTAGCCCGAAGGTGGAGGGGCGAGAAACGGAAGGGAAGGAACTGACGATAACAGCTGCATCGGGACTTTATGCGGAATCAGTGGCGAAGAGTGAAAATGTGTGACGGATCAGGACTCGAACCGAGGATCTTCTGCTTACTAGGCAGTTGCGTTAACAGACCACGCTTTCGTATAACTGATTTCGAGTCGATGGGCAATGAATCCACAACCCCCAGTGCGGTTGCCATTGATCGGGGGAATCTGAAGTTAGCGAGCATGGGCGACATGGGCGGGGACTGCGAATAAGTGGGGTTAGATGGGACTCTGTGTGGCCCGGAGAGCGCATTTGCGATAAACACTGTGTCCAGATGGCGTTCGAGTCTCGATCCGGAGCACTTTTTCACTCGTCACCGCCGATTCCTCATAAAGTCCTTTCTCCCCCTCTCCATCTTCAGTTTACATAATATACATCGAAGAGCCATATAAACTGATACACCTGCCTAATATCGTGTAGGACCCCCGCGAGCATGCAGAAGTGCCGCAACACGACGTGACATGGACTCGACTAATGTATGAAGTAATGCTGGAGGGAACTGACACCATTAATCCTGCAAGGCTGTCCATAAATCCGTAAGAGATCGAGGGGTTGGAGATCTCTTCTGAACTGCACGCTGCAAGGCATTCCAGATATGCTCAATAATGTTCATGTCTGGGGTATTTGGTGGTAGTGTTTCAACTCAGAAGAGAGTTCCTGGAGCCATTCTTGAGCAATTATGGACGCGTGGGGTGTCGCATTGTCCTGCTGGGATTGCCCACGTCCGTTGGAATGCACAATGGACATGAATGGACGCAGGTGCTCAGACAGGTTGCTGACGTACGTGTCACCTTTCCGAGTCGTAACTACACTCCTGGAAATGGAAAAAAGAACACATTGACACCGGTGTGTCAGACCCACCATACTTGCTCCGGACACTGCGAGAGGGCTGTACAAGCAATGATCACACGCACGGCACAGCGGACACACCAGGAACCGCGGTGTTGGCCGTCGAATGGCGCTAGCTGCGCAGCATTTGTGCACCGCCGCCGTCAGTGTCAGCCAGTTTGCCGTGGCATACGGAGCTCCATCGCAGTCTTTAACACTGGTAGCATGCCGCGACAGCGTGGACGTGAACCGTATGTGCAGTTGACGGACTTTGAGCGAGGGCGTATAGTGGGCATGCGGGAGGCCGGGTGGACGTACCGCCGAATTGCTCAACACGTGGGGCGTGAGGTCTCCACAGTACATCGATGTTGTCGCCAGTGGTCGGCGGAAGGTGCACGTGCCCGTCGACCTGGGACCGGGCCGCAGCGACGCACGGATGCACGCCAAGACCGTAGGATCCTACGCAGTGCCGTAGGGGACCGCACCGCCACTTACCAGCAAATTAGGGACACTGTTGATCCTGGGGTATCGGCGAGGACCATTCGCAACCGTCTCCATGAAGCTGGGCTACGGTCCCGCACACCGTTAGGCCGTCTTCCGCTCACGCCCCAACATCGTGCAGCCCGCCTCCAGTGGTGTCGCGACAGGCGTGAATGGAGGGACGAATGGAGACGTGTCGTCTTCAGCGATGAGAGTCGCTTCTGCCTTGGTGCCAATGATGGTCGTATGCGTGTTTGGCGCCGTGCAGGTGAGCGCCACAATCAGGACTGCATACGACCGAGGCACACAGGGCCAACACCCGGCATCATGGTGTGGGGAGCGATCTCCTACACTGGCCGTACACCACTGGTGATCGACGAGGGGACACTGAATAGTGCACGGTACATCCAAACCGTCATCGAACCCATCGTTCTACCATTCTTAGACCGGCAAGGGAACTTGCTGTTCCAACAGGACAATGCACGTCCGCATGTATCCCGTGCCACCCAACGTGCTCTAGAAGGTGTAAGTCAACTACCCTGGCCAGCAAGATCTCCGGATCTGTCCCCCATTGAGTATGTTTGGGACTGGATGAAGCGTCGTCTCACGCGGTCTGCACGTCCAGCACGAACGCTGGTCCAACTGAGGCGCCAGGTGGAAATGGCATGGCAAGCCGTTCCACAGGACTACATCCAGCATCTCTGCGATCGTCTCCATGGGAGAATAGCAGCCTGCATTGCTGCGAAAGGTGGATATACACTGTACTAGTGCCGACATTGTGCATGCTCTGTTGCCTGTGTCTATGTGCCTGTGGTTCTGTCAGTGTGATCATGATATGTATCTGACCCCAGGAATGTGTCAATAAAGTTTCCCCTTCCTGGGACAATGAATTCACGGTGTTCTTATTTCAATTTCCAGGAGTGTAGATGTATCAGGGGTCCCTATCACTCCATTACAGAGCCTCCACCAACTTGAACAGTACCCTGCCGACATGCAAGTTGCATGGATTCATGAAGTTGTCTCCATACCCGTACACGTCCATCCGCTCGATACAATTTGAAACGAGAGTCGTCCGACCAGGCAACGCGTTTCCAGCCATCAACAATCCAATGTCGGTGTTGACGGACCCAGGCGAGGTGTAAAGCTTCGTGTCGTGCAGTCATCAAGGGTACACGACTGCGCCTTCGCCTCCGAAACCCCATAGTGATGATGTTTCGTTGAATGGTTCGCATGCTGACACTTGTTGGTGGCCCAGCATTGAAATCTGCAGCAAGTTGCGGAAGGTTTCACTTCTGTCGTGTCGAACGATTCTCTTCAGGCGCCGTTGGTCCCATTCTCGCAGGATCTATTACCGGCCGCAGCGATGTCACAGATTTGATGTCTTACCGGATTCCTGATATTCATGGTAAACTCGTGAAATGGTCGTACGGGAAAATCTATACATCATCACTACCTCGGAGATTGTGTGTCTCATCGCTCGTGCGCCAACTATAACACTCACTTAAATCTGCCATTGCAGCAGCAGTAACCGATCTAGCAATTGCGCCAGTCACTTGTCTTGGCGTTGCCGACCGCAGCGCCGTATTCTGCCTGTTTACATGTCTCTATATTCGAATACGCATGCCTATACCAGTTTCTTTGGTGCTTCAGTGTATATCATAGGTGCGTGGTGTCTGTTCTTTTGGACATGTCCGAAAGAACAGACAACTTGCGTTCATACATCTTATTACTGATTATGAATTATGCAGGGCTACGATACATGACTAATTCGTTTTCAAAGTTCTATATTTTCCAACGAATTACATATTCAAATGCAACTGGTGCATGAACATATACGCAAGCTCGCCGAGTTTGCACTGTGCAAACCGGTTGGCGTTGCCATTTCAATGCCTCGATTGAACGGAAACAATGCAAAAGAGTTTTTGTGTGTTGGAATACGCGACTTGTTTATCTGTTACATCAGTACAGCATACATTCAGAAGGAAAAATGGGAGAGAACCGCCATCTAAACAAAGCATTGTGTCTTGGTATCTACAGTTTAGGGACACTGATTGTCTCTGTGAACAGAAAAGTAACGGTCGACCAAGTACGCCAGATGCAACCGTGGAGAGTGCGAGGGAAAGTTTCGTACGCAGTACAGAAAAGTCAACGGTCCGCGCAAGCCACGAACTAGGAACACCATATCAAACGGTATGGACGATTTTGCAACGGCGATTACATTTCTTGCAGCTCGTGCAACAATTGAATCCGGAAGATTATGGCTGGCGTCTTCAATTTTGCATCACAATGCAGTAAGCACATAAGGCTGAACATTTCATATTCAAGCTGGTATTCAGCGACAAAGCAGCTTTCCATTTAATTGGAAAGTTTAATCACGACAGTTTGAGAGTGTGGGGCACCGAAAATATTCATGAAATTGCGGCGAATGAACGAGTTTCGGCGAAGATTAATGTTTTCTTTGCAGTGTCACAGACGAAGGCGTAAGGGCCGTTTTTCTTCCGTGATGTGTACCTCCTACCTTGATATGTTGCAGTTGTGGCTGTTTCCACAACTGACTTCTGATTTCGAGAATTTCGTCTTCCAATAAGATGGGGCACCGCCATCTTGGAGTACCGATATTCGCCATACCTGAACGACGAACTTCCGCGTCGCTGGATTAGGCGTGGTGGTGAAGATGACGCCTTATTTAACGCCGCTACAGACGTTTACAAGCCAGTTCTCATCGTGCTATGTTCTACTCCGCAACTAGGAAGTACTAAGCTGCGGCGGATCTGCTGATCGATGTTGATTGTGCTGCGCTCTGGACTTCGAATCCGAATGCTAAACTGGAACTTGTACTTCGTTCACTAGGCTTAGTATGTCAACGGAGTTGTGATTTCCACCGCAGTTCTGTGTTTCAAGTGCACTTCCTCGACACTGGTATTGCCACCATGAATTTACGTAATATCCATAAAGTGTTCATCTACAACTTGGCGATTGGCAACAGTATTATACTGTATCAGTGTTGTGTCAGTAAACCGTAGAACGATGTTATTCCTGGCTATAACAATAACATATGGACGCAGCGTATACTGTGATATTAACCCATGTGATCGGTAATGAACAAAATTCTGTACGATTCGGATCAGAAGGGGTGTGGATCATCCGTCACGTGGTTGTGGAACATTAAGTCAAACCAATGACGTACCAAGCCACGTGCATTAGTAGTAAGGCACTAGATTTGCGGTAGGAAGAGGCGGAATTCACCTGGATGCAGAGTTATTGGTTCCCCTAACTCATTTCAGACGAATGCCAGCACGATCATTTCACAACGCCAAGGCTTACGTCCAGTAATCGTAAAGTTTTAGCTTTCGCCCTTTGTTTCCACGAAGTTGTGAGTGCTGCAGATAGGTGATGTCAAGTTGATACCATATTCTAAGATTTCCAGAAACCTTTTACATCGTTCCTCACAAGAGTCTTCCAGTCAAATTGGGTGCCTCTGAAGTATCGTCCCACTTGTGTGACTGGATTCGTGATTCACTGTCACAAAGGCCACAGTTCATAATAAATGACGGAAAGTCATCGGGTAAAACAGAAGTAATATCTGGCGCTCCCCAACGAAGTGCCCTATGATATTCCTGATCTACATAAACATTTTAGGAGACAGTCTGAACAACCCTCTTAGAGTTTTTGCAGATGATGCTGTCATTTACCGTCTATTAAAGTCATCAGATGATCAAAACCAATAGCAGAATGATTTAGACGAGGTATCTGTATGGTGAGAAAAGTGCGAAGTCATTCACCTGAGGACTGAAAGCAATCCGTTAAATTTCGGTTACACGATGAATCACACAAATCTAAAGACTGTAATTCCAACTAAATACTTAGGGATTGCAACTGCGAGTAACGTAAAGTGGAACGATCACATAGATAATGTGTGGGGAAATCAAACCAAATACTGCGATTTATTAGTAGAAAGCTTAAAAAATGCAACAGATCCACTAAAGAGACTGCTTACATCTACGCTTGTCCGTCTCGAGTATGGCTGTGCGATGTGGGATCCGCACAGGATTGACGGAGGACATCGGGAAAGTTCAAAGAAGGGCAACACGTTTTGTATTATCGCGAAATATGGGAGAGAGTGTCACTGAAATGAAACAGGATTTGGGTGGACAACATTAAAACAAAGGCGTGTTTCGTTGCAGCGGAATATTCTCACGAAATTTCAATCACCAACTTTCTGCTCCGAATGCTAAATTATTTTGTTGACCCCGATCTGCATAGGGAGAAACAACCATCATAATAACATAAGGGAAATTCGAGCTCGCACGGAAAGATACAGGGTGTTACAAAAAGGTACGGCCAAACTTTCAGGAAACATTCCTCACACACAAAGAAAGAAAATATGTCATGTGGACATGTGTCCGGAAACGCTTACTTTCCATGTTAGAGCTCATTTTATTGCTTCTCTTCAAATCACATTAATCATGGAATGGAAACACACAGCAACAGAACGTACCAGCGTGACTTCAAACACTTTGTTACAGGAAATGTTCAAAATGTCCTCCGTTAGCGAGGATACATGCATCCACCTTCCGTCGCATGGAATCCCTGATGCGCTGATGCAGCCCTGGAGAATGGCGTATTGTATCACAGCCGTCCACAATACGAGCACGAAGAGTCTCTACATTTGGTACCGGGGTTGCGTAGACAAGAACTTTCAAATGCCCCCATAAATTAAAGTCAAGAGGATTGAGGTCAGGAGCGTGGAGGCCATGGAATTGGTCCGCCTCTGCCAATCCATCGGTCACCGAATCTGTTATTGAGAAGCGTACGAACACTTCGACTGAAATGTGCAGGAGCTCCATCGTGCATGAACCACATGTTGTGTCGTACTTGTAAAGGCACATGTTCTAGCAGCACATACAGAGTATCCCGTATGAAATCATGGCGGTGAATCGAGGAAGTACAGTACATATTGACGAAACTAAAATGAGCTCTAACATGGAAATTAAGCGTTTCCGGACACATGTCCACATAACGTCTTTTCTTTATTTGTGTGTGTGAGGAATGTTTCCTGGAAGTATGGCCGTACCTTTTTGTAACACCCTGTATAGGTGTTCGTTTTATCCACGAGATTTTAATAATAGAGAATTATAATGAAGGTAGTTCGATGAACCCTCTGACAGGCAAATGTGATTTGCAGTCTATCTATGTAGATGCAGATGTAGGTGTAGGTGTAGGTAGCCGCCTGTATTCGGTTGGGAAGTGAGTCCACAAGGTTGTGCAGCAACGTCGCATCCAGGCTACGCCACTCGCTGAGTATTTGATCCCCACCAGATTGTGGGGATGCTGATGGCGGCGTTTTACCCGCTATTCCACGTCCCACAGAGTTTCTACGGGGATAAAGTCAAGTGATTTTGCAGGCCGCTCGAAATGTAATAGGGTGGCGGAGTGTTCAGAAACCAGTCTCACATTCTTCCAGCCCGATTAATTTTGCTGTTGTGGTCTCTATTTGCTCGTGCGAGTAACGTCCTCTTGCGGGGTGAACGACTCCAAATTTGATCGCATGCAGTTCCCGTCGCAATGTTGTCTCGCTAACGGGTTGGAACTGACCTGCATTCACTGCCTGCAGCAGTTCCTGCCAGGTTTGGAAGCGATTTTGATTCACAAGCCGTGAAACGCGCCTCCAGTCTGTCTCGATCAGGAACTTAACGCGACCACAATTTTGAAGTCGTGTTTCGCGGCCACGTGTGTTACACCACTGCTTGTAAACACTATGAACGGTTGCTAAAAACACCAACAAAGCCAGCAACTTCCCACATCCTATGGCGATGGGCACAGCCAAACACGATTGATGCGTTTTGCCACTTGTCACGTCCTTATATTTATCCATATTTACGTAAAACGTCGGCTTGAAATAAATGTCTCATTGTTTACTACTGCCTTATGCTCTCGTAGAGGCAGTGTACGCGCGGTTGAGCACGTGACTCTATCGCTGCGTCCTCTGTACAGGCTTTTCATTCCTTCGTGAGCACAGGGATGACTAACTTTTTGTGCAGTGAGCTTACCTACTAACAAACAAGAATTAAATGGAGTAATTTCAGCTAACCCCTTTGCGGTATCGCTCGATTCGGAGGTAAGCCATTTCCTACCTGATGGTGGAAAAGATTTCCACTGCCTGCGCTTGGTGGTCAATCTGCTATTTGCAGATGACACGGTTGTCTACAAGAAAGTAGCAACATCAGAAGACTCGTACGTACTCCAGGAAGACCTGCAGAGGATTAATGCATGGTGCGACAGCTGGCAGCTTTCCCTAAACGTAGATAAATGTAATATAATGCGCATACATAGGGGCAGAAATCCATTCCAGTAAGATTATGCCATAGGTGGTAAATCATTGGAAGCGGTAACGACCGTAAAATACTTAGGAGTTACTATCCGGAGCGATCTGAAGTGGAATGATCACATAAAACAAATAGTGGGAAAAGCAGGCGCCAGGTTGAGATTCATAGGAAGAATTCTAAGAAAATGTGACTCATCGACGAAAGAAGTAGCTTACAAAACGCTTGTTCGTCCGATTCTTGAGTATTGCTCATCAGTATGGGACCCTTACCAGGTTGGATTAATAGAAGAGATAGACATGATCCAGCGAAAAGCAGCGCGATTCGTCATGGGGACATTTAGTCAGCGCGAGAGCGTTACGGAGATGCTGAACAAGCTCCAGTGGCGGACACTTCAAGAAAGGCGTTACGCAATACGGAGAGGTTTATTATCGAAATTACGAGAGAGCACATTCCGGGAAGAGATGGGCAACATATTACTACCGCCCACATATATCTCGCGTAATGATCACAACGAAAAGATCCGAGAAATTAGAGCAAATACGGAGACTTACAAGCAGTCGTTCTTCCCACGCACAATTCGTGAATGGAACAGGGAAGGGGGGATCAGATAGTGGTACAATAAGTACCCTCCGCCACACACCGTAAGGTGGCTCGCGGAGTATAGATGTAGATGTAGGTGGTGGCGTAAAGCTCCTGATCACCAGTTTTTATGCAGCATCTCATGATGTGAGGACATGTGACACTGTTGATGATGATCCGTCTGTCGGTGCTCCCATTGGTGCTATTCGACAGGAGTAGGCTAGCTGCATCTACATCAATACTCCGGAAGCTAGCTCACAGTGTGTGGGGGAGGGTACTTAGATACCACTAACTGATCCCCTCTTCCCCGTTCCACTCGCGGATGGCGCGTGGGAAGAACGATTGTCGGCAAGCCTCTGTATTAGCTCTAATTTCTTGAATTCTTCGCCGTGGTCATTTCGCGAGATGTGTATGGGACGAAGTGATATGTTGTCGACTCTTCCCGGAAATTATCATCACAAAATTACTGTAGCGTGTGCCACTGGCGTTTCTTGAGCATCTCTGTAACGCCCTCGCGCGGACTAAACGATCCTATGACGAAACGCGCCACTCTTCGTTGGATCTTCTCTACCTCTTCTATCAGTCCTACCTCGTAAGGGTTCTAGATTGATGAAGAATACTCAAGAATCTGTCGATAATGCACTTTGTAAACCTCTTCTCTCGTGGATGAGGTAAATTTCTTTAAGGTTCTTCCTTTGAATCCCAGTCTGGCCTCCGCTTTTACTACTATTTGTTTTATCTGGTCATTTCACTTAAGCTCGCTCTGGATAGTTATTCCTAGTTCATCCAATTTGGCACATCTGTACTTCTGAAACTAATAAACATATACAATGAATTTTGTTTTTTGATGAACGGGAAACTCAAGTTTTTTCATACCTTTTCATACGGGTTCAATATGCCCCCTTGAGATGCACGGCATATGCCAATGCGGTATTCAAATTGTTCTCACACTGCAGTGAGCATGCCTTTCACAGCTGCTGTTATATGAGTCTCAGTTCATTCATTGTTGTTGGTAATGGAGGCACATAAACAGAGTCTTTTATAAAACCCTACAATAAATAATCACATACATCAGGTCTGGTGCCCTTGGAGGCCAGTAATGTAAGGCTGAATCATTTGGTCCAGTGCGACCAATCCATCGTTCAGTAATCCTTTGATTTGAAAATTCCTGCGCTGTCAGATGCCACTGTGGCGGTATCCCATCCTGTTGGCAAATGAAGTGGTTCGAATCAGTTTCCAACTGTGGGAAAAGAAAGTTCTCATGCACATCGAGATATTTGCTTCCTGTAACAGTATTCTCGGCAAATAAAAATATATCATACACCTTTTCCCATGAAACAGCACAAAACATATCAAATTTTGGAGAGCCCCTCTCATGTATTACAACTTCATGTGATTGTTCGTAGCCCACATTCTCACATTATGACGGTTCACCTTTCCATGTAAATGCAATATTGCCTCGTCACTGAACACTAAGCGTGGAAGAAAACTGTCATCCTTCACTTTGCCAAGAACGAAATTACAGAACAGCACACGTTGTTTTTCACCTTCACGAAGAGCTTGCAGTAGCTGAATTTTGTATGGTTTCATGTGTAAACGTCGGTGCAACACACGCCAGACGTATATCACGCGTGTTGAGCTGTTGAGCTGCACGGCGAATGGATTTCTGCGGACTCCTTGTGAAACTATGGCGGATGCGTTCGACTGTCAGACATTCGCGGACGGCCCGGCGATTTGCCTTTACGCAAACAATCTGTTTCTCGGAATTGTTCAAAAAGTGTTCAAATGTGTGTGAAATCTTATGGGATTTAACTGCTAAGGTAATCAGTCCCTAAGCTTACACACCAATTAACCTAAATTATCCTAAGGACAAACACACACACACCCGTGCCCGAGGGAGGACTCGAACCTCCGCCGGAACCAGCGCACAGTCCATGACTCCAGCGCCTTTGACCGCTCGGCTAATCCCGCGCGGCTCGGAATTGTTCATGCCATCGTCAAAAGCTCCGTGCTGTAGAAGGATCCACACCATACGTGGTACTAAAGCCAATCTGAACAGTTATTACTGACCCGCAGCGCAAAACGAAGAATATAAAATGCTTTTAGTGGCCCGACACCATTTTTACTAGAAATGAAGTGGACGCACTCTGGTGCTACCTAGCGCGAACCATGAAAACCCGAGAGATTGTTCTTTCCAACAGTACGTTGTTGACTCACATATCACAAATAACATAACACGATTTTCTTTAAATCGGGTGATTCTTTTTGCTACATCCTGTACTTCGCATTGGTAACAACGGCACGCTGCTTCCTTTATTTGTGGGTAAATAAAAGCGGTCCGGCTCCAGCTGAATTCCGATTTAGGCAGTTTTAATAGGGCGCTCGTTTGTTTGACGCAGCCGGCCGAAGTGGCCGAGCGGTTCTAGGCGCTACAGTCTGGAACCGACCGACAGCTACGGTCGCAGGTTCGAATCCTGCCTCGGGCATGGATGTGTGTGATGTCCTTAGGTTAGTTAGGTTTAAGTAGTTCTAAGTTCTAGGTGACTGATGACCTCAGAAGTTAAAGTCACATAGTGCTCAGAGCCATTTTTTTTGTTTGACGCTACTTACATCAAGAGCCATTAGCTGTCTCTGGATCTCCACGATCTGCAATTTATCAATCATTGGTGGATCTTTTGGTTAGCACATCAGGCACGAATGTGTGGGATGTACTGAACGAACAGTTCCGTCGCTGTGCTTCGTGGCATGATGATACGTTGCGATCATTACCCGAGCAGAAGGACGTGTTACAGGTTGACAAAGAGCAGGTATACCACGGTCTCTCAGTGTAGGCCCCCTTTATTTATGTATGATTCTTGATTATCTTTACTCGTTTATTAGAAAACTGAAGTGCGCCTTCATAAAATGGCACTGCTCTCAGCAATGTACAATGGCGAAAACTGCTATTATGCACGAATGACGGATCACGTAATAACGAAGTGGAATTATACCATCCACAAATTGCGCGCTTAATAATCTTACGGAAGAATCTGTTCCAGAAGTTAACAGACTGACTCTCAGTCTCTTTCCACGATTCATTCCTTATCTTCCTCAGTGCTTACGTAAAGTACATGCTACACCCAAACTGTATATTTTTTGTGAATTCATGGAAGAATCCATACTCGTCGTGCCTGATTGTAGCATATGCTTTCTGTTCATGTGTTTTCAGTGCTTCACTTGCTTTCATATCTGCATGTTCCACTGGGTGGCAGCACCTTCTTATAGAAAGCCGTTTATTGTGGTATCAGCACGTCTTCCAGAAATAAAGGTAATTTCTGTTTTTAGTAATTCTGGACTATACGTGTTTAGGACTTGCTGTACTACGTTAATATATTCTACAGTAAGGTCCGAAAGTCCTGTCACCCCCACCGCTCGTTTTTGTCCATGATGTTTTTATACTCGATATATCTTTTCACTCCTTTAGATGGCGGACACAAATAGCTACAGCGCCGAAGAACGTATTATGGCAAGTGAGTGGGCTTATGAATGTGCCGGCCGTGGTGGCCAAGCGGTTAAAGGCGCTACAGTCTGTAACCGCGCGGCCGCTGCGGTCGCGGGTTCGAGTCCTGCCTCGGTCGTGGATGTGTGTGATGTCCTTGGGTTAGTTAGGTTTAAGTAGTTCTAAGTTCTAGGGGACTGATGACCTTAGAAGTTAAGTCCCATAGTGCTCAGAGCCCCGAGCTTATGAATGTGCACACACCGGGAAAACCATAAGAGATATGCAACGGGATTTTGCGGCACGATTCCATAAATAAGCGTCACCAAAGCGAACGATACTGCGATGGCAACAGAAACTCTTCAGAACCTGATCCATTTTGGATGGACCATCAACACGACAAAGAACATATACAGCAGTGGCGCATTCGGTGACCAGATCTTCCATAACATCATTGTGGAAAAGATCTGCTGCACTTGGAATTCCCAAAGTGACTGTGCTGACACACATGGAGAAAGATTCGGAATTAAAATCTGTTAGGGCAAAATTCTTAAATGAACAGTGGTTGCTGATGTATAAGACCACGTGAACACCCTAAGTTTTTACACCTTGTGGATTCATTGGATGTTTTTCTTTGAATGCGGTTAAATGTAACGCAAATGTATGGTACTTAAATCTACGGCGCTACCTCTGCTCTAGACTCTGTGAAACTTGGCATCAGAAACGCGAGCACACCTTCAGTTGATCACATTTCGAGAAGCTTTTGCGCATGTGCATCTCGCTTGACGTAACTGCCTTATGGGCCAAATACATACGGATTTGATAAACAACGTGCGCGATTCACGACGTGCACAACTGCAAGTTTACGTCAGTGCCACCATGTGGCAGCGCCACGTGGCTGCAGACTTTTATCCCTGTTGACTCGGCGTAAATCCCACTACATGATCGCACATTCCTCAGATATGCCAGTTCACCCACTATATAGTAAAATTAGATCAGACACCAGTATGTGTTGTAGTTATACTGACAGAAAAACCTATTTTGTGGGTTTCTGAATGATTTATAGTATATTAAGTTTTGAACTTTATCATACAGTAGTCCATATAAGGCGCTGAGAATCATAAGGGCCTGAAGCACATCACAGTAGATTCCGAGATTTTACAATTTATTCACGCTCCTGAAATCTGTTGATCTTATGGTGGTTCAGGTTCATCTGTGCTGTAAGCCCACATCCTATATACGAAAATTCACGAAAAGCTGTCTCACTGGTTTGTCTGACATTCATTTAAATGTGGGATCGACGACGATGTGCTTGCATGCCTTAGGCCCCTATGGATCTCAGCACCTCGTTAGTATTCTAGACAAGTGGTCATGTTGGTAGACGTTACTGCTCGTGTTTAATCATTTCCATCATAAACGGCAGTTTGTGTCTGGAGTCGGTTGTTTACTGTGCGGGGATCGGCTTTCGTGTATGCTAACAGAAAAGTAAATCTGTGAGGAGGTGTCTTGAGACGTGCTTGGGTAGTTCAGCGGGTAGAGCATTTGACCGCGAAAGGCAAAGGTCCCGAGTTGAAGTCTCGGTCCGGCTCACAGGTCTAATCTGTCCGGAAGTTTCATGACAGCGCTCACTCCGCTGCAGGCTGAAAATCTCATTTTGGGAACAGAAAAGTAAATTACTAAGAAAAGTTAGCCGCAAATGTACTATGGCCTCCGAGACCGGATTCGTTGATTGAGAAAGTGACGTAATCAAATAAGCGCACTACAAGAGAACAGCTAACTGGACTAAGGAATCTGTTGGGATCTTGTACATTTGTCCGACAAAATGCAAAACCATAAAAACTCCCACTTACACAAAAATGCGAAACGGGGAGTTGCGAAAGTTTACCAGTTTCGATCTTGCTCTAAACTGTACTTAATTGTGTACAAAATTCCATAAAAAATTCTTTCTTTTGTCAGATAAGTTATGCATATTATTATTATTATTGAAAATAGCTGTAGTTGTATAAACATGTTGATAAGCAGATGCTATTAATTTCACACTCTCAAATTTATCTGAAATTGTGAACACCAAGAGTGTATACTGTAACTGAGTTGAGTGATGAAGACATGCGGCGAAAACATGAAGCTTGCTCAAGATTGCTTGATGTGTGTGTGTGTGTGTGTGTGTGTGTGTGTGTGTGTGTGTGTGTGTGACGCTCCCACAGAGGGTCAAAGTTTTCTTCTCAGACTAATGTGCAATTTATCGATCTTGTCGGAAAAGGCATATTTTTTTCTGAACCAAGGAAAACTCATATCGTTGTGAAGAGTTTGAGAATAGTCCCCCATATGCTATGAATTGGGCTGCAATGTCCCGTAGGCACATCCCAGAGCCTATTTCTTTGACAGTTGGGTGAATCAACATACCTACTTGCAAATGTTGCTTGAATCGTTCATTGCAGAGCTCCAGAGGCTGAATATTTTTGGCGACAGTTGGTTGCAATAAGATGGAGCTTCTGCCCACCACATCGCTCTCTGTGTTCGAGAATTCTTGGCTAAAGTGTTAGCCCAGAGATGGTTTGCCAGCGCCGATCGAGTGGCCTCCGAGGAGTCCAGATCTGACATCATGCTACAATTCCCTGTGGGGAATAAATGAGCAATATGTCGCAAAACAGCGGTACTAGACAATTGACGAATTGAAGCAAGCTGTTAGGGAGGCTTTCAAGGAAATCACACTGCCTACGCTTTGGGAAATTTCACACAGGACCTGGTCCCTTCATCAGTTTGTGCCTCGTCAATGATGGTGGCCATACTGATGTTATCACTAAACAGGTTGGAACGTAATGTATCAACGTTTGTCAGGCATCTGCTATGACAAGTTAGAAATGAAGAAATAAATCAACACATACCACCATGACCAAAATAGTGTGTGTGTGTGTGTGTGTGTGTGTGTGTGTGTGTGTGTGTGAGGGGGGGGGGCGGAGGGTCAGGTGACAGGACTTTCGGACCAGTCAGTACAATAACGAATGAGAGACTGTTTATTACATCTCAACAGTACAGCAATATATTTTTTTTCGATGTAGCATCGGGACTACATTCAGCAATGACTTAAACTTCCACATTCCAGCGGCTTCTTTTCATAACTGTTAGGTGTTCAGTGTCGAGTTTAAACTGAGTGTTGCACGTATTTCAGTTACTATACAGGTATAACATAAATAGTATTCACTTTTCAACACGTTCTAAAATTCTGGTATAAGTCACACCACTCTTTTTTTTTAAAAAAAATAGCATTTTAACCTCATTTATTCTCAGGACAATGCATTGACCGTCAATACAAACCATACACTGGTAGAATCTAACCTCGGGAATGAGGAGGTTAAGCTAGTATCCTTCTTTTTGTCATTAATATGCTGCAATTTGTGCAGTTTATTGTCTCTTATGATCATTATCTTTCTATTGATGTGTTAGGTACCACCCTTTTTCCAGAGGTATCGCCTCGTTGAGCGATTGTCAGGAGAGACTAGCGAGGTGGTTTTAGTTTGCAGCCTCGATGACAGGCGGTGGTCTCGGTTAATGGTGCACAGCGAAATCAGTGACGGGATGAGAGGAATTAGACACGTCCCCCTTCGACGGCAATCATGTAATGACAGCGATGAGCGGCGAACTAGCTGCGCCGCTCGCCATATTACCTGCTACAGCGTCAAGCGTAGTTCCAAAACTCGTGGCTACACTGAAACATTCAGCTCAAATCTGCATACTTTATTCACACTCCTGTCCCATGTCTACGTTCTGCCTTCAGGCGCATGTCTCAGTTTAGCTGCACGTACAATTCTTGTGATCACTAAGGTAGTAAGGCTTGTAACTAGAGGTATGGATCGCAGATGGACCGAGGAAGTACTTTGGTGGGTCCCAGGAGGTGCGAAATCACCGAGAGTTCCTAACCGGTGGATGACATTTAAAAATACTCATCCATAATCACAGCTGAAGCCCGTAATGCGTGGGGATGTGTGGAGAAAGCTTTTATCCGGCAGCTGATGTCATGTGGCTGATGATGGGTCTCCTCTTGTGGCAAATACTCGTATCTCTTCAGGAGCAATCCTACTGGAGGAACATCTGCAACTGGGAATTATAGCTGTTGTTGTTGTTGTGGTCTTCAGTCCTGAGACTGGTTTGATGCAGCTCTCCATGCTACTCTATCCTGTGCAAGCTTCTTCATCTCCCAATACCTGCTGCAACCTACATCCTTCTGAATCTGCTTAGTATATTCATCTCTTGGTCTCCCCCTACGATTTTTCCCCTCCACGCTGCCCTCGAATACTAAATTGGTGATCCCTTGATGCCTCAGAACATGTCCTACCAACCGATCCCTTCTTCTGGTAAAGTTGTGCCACAAACTTCTCTTCTCCCCAACCCTATTCAATACTTCCTCATTAGTTATGTGATCTATCCATCTAATCTTCAGCATTCTTCTGTAGCAGCACATTTCGGAAGCTTCTATTCTCTTCTTGTCCAAACTATTTATCGTCCATGTTTCACTTCCATACATGGCTACACTCCATACAAATACTTTCAGAAATGACTTCCTGACACTTAAATCTATACTCGATGTTAACAAATTTCTCTTCTTCAGAAACACTTTCCTTGCCATTGCCAGTCTACATTTTATATCCTCTCTACTTCAACCATCATCAGTTATTTTGCTCCCCAAATAGCAAAACTCCTTTACTACTTTAAGTGTCTCATTTCCTAATCTAATTCCCTCGGCATCACCCGATTTAATTCGACTACATTCCATTACCCTCGTTTTGCTTTTGTTGATGTTCATCTTATATCCTCCCTTCAAGACACCATTCATTCCGTTATAGTAGAGGTTGAAAATATCGCTTCATCCACAAGGTTCTTTCTTTCTTTTTAATACCTAAATCACGATCGATTTCGGGGTCTTACGTGGTCATTATCTGTTATGATACTGAAAACAAACAAGAGACCGAAACTAATAATAATTTTTTCACTCTGTAATGCATATGAGAAACCAGTGACATCATATTTTTGTACAACTGGGCCGTTGCCCAACTGCAACTTCTTCAACAACACTTTAATAAAATGCATCCCAAGTTTCAGTGTACGACAGAACACCACTCTGGCTTTACTCTCTAATTTTTGGATTTGGAAATTACGTTACAGGACAGTAAAGCTCACTTTAATATATTTAAGAAATAAACGACGACTGATTCTATTATTCATTGCTCTTCTGTTCATCGCAAACAGCAAAAAATGGCTGCTCTTCACGCAATGCTTTACCGCGCTATTCGACTCTCTGTCTCTCAAGGCCAATCTAACGGAATGAGTTGGACATCATTAAAATTGTAGCGCACGCTTATGGTTACTAGCCAAATGTTGTTGATGTTCTTCTCTAGCAAATGCAATCTGAAGTCGCTTCTAACAATCGCTACGAGATTACCCTATGATTTACTCTTTTTTTGAGTCATCAAACTGATTTGATGCGGCCCGCCACAAATTCCTCTCCTGTGCCAATCTCTTCACATCAGAGTAGCACTTGCAACCTATGTCCTCAATTATTTGCTGTCTTCCCCTACAGTGTTTTGCCCTCTACAGCTCCGTCTAGTACCATGGAAGTCATATCCTGATGTCTTAACAGGTGTCCTATCATCTTGTTCCTTCTCTTTTTCGGTGTTTCCCATATATTCCTTTCCTCTCCGATTCTGCGCAGAACCCCCTCCTTCCTTATATTATCAGTCCACCTAATTTTCAACATACCTCTGTAGCACCACATCTCAAATGCTTCAATTCTCTTCTGTTCCGTTTTTACCACAGACCATGTTTCATCACCATACAATGCTGTACTCCAGACGTACATTCTCAGAAATTTCTTCCTCAAATTAAGGCCTATGTTTGATACTAGCAGACTTCTCTGGGCCAGAAATGCCCCTTTGGCCAGAGCTAGTCTGCTTTTGATGTCCTCCTTGCTCCGTCCGTCATGGGTTATATTGCTGCCTAGATAGCAGAATTCCTTAACTTCATCTACGCTGTGACCATCAATCCCGATGTTAAGTTTTTCGCTGTTCTCATTTCTGCTACTTATCGCTGCTTTCGCCTTTCTTCGATTTACACTTTCCATATTCTGTATTCGTTAGTGTTCATTCCATTCAACAGATCATGTAATTCTTCTGCGCTTTCTCTCAGGATAGCAATGTCATCAGCGAATCGTGTCATTGATATCCTTTCACCATGAATTTTAATTCTACTCCTGAACATTTCTTTTATTTCCATCATTGCTTCTTTGACGTACAGATTGAACAGTAGGGGCGAAAGACTACATACTTGTCTTACACCCTTTTAAAGCGAGCACTTCATCTTGGTCTTCCACTCTTATTACTCCCTCTTGGCTTTTGCTCAAATTGTATATTACCCGTCTCTCCCTGTTGCTTACCCCTAGAAAAAAAAATCATCTACTAGTAATGATAGCTGGTTGATTTACAGAATATCTAATAATAAATCAATACTTAAATATCCAGCTCTAAAACAGGCAATATATTTACAATGTGCAACCGATATTTTTATTTTCAGATACATCGATTTTTTTCCGCCTATATATCGAATTTTTCTGCGATATATCGACAGCAGATAATGATATTTTTTTAAATTTCGATATATTGGATCACCGAAATTTTTAAAAATATCAACTGTCCTAGTTTCTATGAACTGTCAGCCTGATACTGAGGTACTTCCGCAGTCACCTCGGTCCCCAGATACGTCACTGATAGAACACGTGTGGAACGACTTCGGGCGTCAACTCCACCCACGTGGAGTGGCATCCTTCGCGACCGAATCAGTGCATCCAACTAGGCAGAGGGAGTGCAACATCAGGTGGCCTCGTACTGTCAATTTCTTTGAAGATTTCACTCATGTTGTTGTTGTTGTGGTCTTCAGTCCTGAGACTGGTTTGATGCAGTTCTCCATGCTACTCTATCCTGTGCAAGCTTCTTCATCTCCCAGTACCTACTGCAACATACATCCTTCTGAATCTGCTTAGTGTATTCATCTCTTGGTCTCCCCCTACGATTTTTCCCCTCCACGCTGCCCTCCAATACTAAATTGGTGATCCCTTGATGCCTCAGAACATGTCCTACCAACCGATCCCTTCTTCTGGTCAAGTTGTGCCACAAACTTCTCTTCTCCCCAATCCTATTCAATACTTCCTCATTAGTTACGTGATCTACCCATCTAATCTTCAGCATTCTTCTGTAGCACCACATTTCGAAAGCTTCTATTCTCTTCTTGTCCAAACTATTTACCGTCCATGTTTCGCTTCCATACATGGCTACACTCCATACAAATACTTTCAGAAATGACTTCCTGACACTTAAATCTATACTCGTCACTCATGTTGTAAGCACTGAAATAACATCATATACCCCCTTAAACTATAAAGTTTCATTTCGCTTTCGCCTCCACTTCTGAAAGCTTCACTATTTTTGTCAGGCAGTGTACATTCCCACAATGCGTCCCATGAGGCTATGACAACGGATGTTCCAGATTTCTAGAGAAGAACTAAATGAGCTGTTTTAAGATCAATAAAAAATTATGACATTTCTGTAGTGTCATTTCAAAAGTAGCGTGAATCGGACATCGACAGACGTATCAAACAACTGATCCTGTGTGTTTTTTTTTGGGAATTAATTACGTGTAACTCGTAAAAAACGAGTAAAAAATTCAGTCGTCTCCCGAACAATGTGGACAGAGCACAAGTTGCTGTTGGGGAAGGCTGGGAAAGAAAATCGGCAATGTCCATTTCAATGTAACCAACCTGGCATTCGCCTTAAGCGATTTAGAGAAACAACGGCAAACTCAGACCTTGCTGGCCGGACCTGGATTGAACCGCCTTCCTTCCGCAGAGGAGGATGCACTACGGCATCCCATCGGTAGTTCTGAATGAAGGCTTCGCTGTCCAACAAACGCTCGTGAAGAGTAGAGGTTGAAAATACCGCGTACTTGCTCCAGACAGTTAAAGAGAAAGACTGGACGTGATGAAAGCTCAAAAGGTAGTAAGTAGTAAGTAATATTATGTCCTACTACAATTTCAAAAGTAGAGCTTCGAATATTTTCCGAAAATTGTGAAAAAACGTAATGTATAATAAAAATGTCTGTTGTGACTTGGCAAGACAGCCAAGCCACTATGATTGGTAGCCGAAAGGCACGCGTTTAAGCTCACGCAGGCTGGCGTGAGGTCTGGAACAGTTAAGGGAATTTATAGTAGTAAATAAAGTAAGTAACTACTGGAATACTTAACTGTAATTCATAATTGGTGAACATCGGTCTGACGGTACATGCATCACAAGATAAATAGCAAATGATAATGGCGCCTTGCTAGGTCGTAGCAAATGACGTAGCTGAAGGCTATGCTAACTATCGTCTCGGCAAGTGAGAGCGTAATTTGTCAGTGAACCATCTCTAGCAAAGTCGGCTGTACAACTGGGGCGAGTGCTAGGACGTCTCTCTAGACCTGCCGTGTGGCGGCGCTCGGTCTGCAATCACTGATAGTAGCGACACGCGGGTCCGACGTATACTAGCGGACCGCGGCCGATTTAAAGGCTACCACCTAGCAAGTGTGGTGTCTGGCGGTGACACCACACTGTCAGGATACCGTATTGATATAGCTATATCGGGGGAAGGCATACCGCCGATATGCATCGATATTTCTTGTAAAAGTATCGATACATCGACATAGTATCAACAGCCCTAATAGAAACACGTACCTCGCGTGGAAGAGCATTTTCCTGTGAAAAGTGGCATCAGAACACTGTCTCATGAGATGTAATACACGAGGAGGCAGTATGTCAGTGATTTACTGTTGTGTCGTCAAAGTTCCCTCAGTTACTGCCAGGCGTGACCTGAAGTCATAACCGATGGCTTCGCGTGCCATGAAGCGACGAAGTAAGACCACTGCGCCACTCCATAACACTGGGAGGATATGACCTCTCCCCAGGTCGCCGCCATACTAGCCGAAGATTCATCACTCTATACACTGCAACACCATTCATCAGCTCCTGACGGAGTCGTTTGTGTTGTGGCGGTAACGGCACGGGACGGTAGTTACATAATCAGTCTGGTGCTGGTCCCAGGCCAACGGTGCGGGGATCACAGACAGTATTGCTCGGAGTTCATTACCCGTTTACGGATGGCAGGAGCAGACGTGAACGGTTTGCGAAGTGCTTGGTGCACGATACGGCAGTCCTGCCTTGTGGTCGTCAGACGTCGTCGACGGGAACATTGACGACGAATATGCCTGCCCTTAGTTCCCAAGCGATCCAAAAAAGGGACACTGTCACATCCGAACGCCTCACAAATATGGATATTCCACGATTCGAGCAACCGACCAAATGGAGACCAATAATGAGGCCCCTTTCAAATTCAGTCAGATGCTGATTACGCTGTCTCTCATCAGTGCGTGGCGTCTCCGTGTCTTTCTGCATCTAGACCTACAACTGCATGGATATTCTGCAAATCACACTTACGCGCATGACAGGGGGTTCATTGAACCACATTCACAGTAATTCTCTGTTATTCCATCCTTGAATAATGCGCGGAAAAAACGAACATCTTTCGGTGCGAGCTCTGATTTTCCTTATTTTATTATGATCATTTCTCCCTGTGTAGGTCGGCGTCAACAAATTATTTTCGCAGTCGGAGGAGAAAGTTCGTGACTGAAATTTCGTGAGAAGAACCCGCCGCTACGAGAAACGCCTTTGTTTTCATGATGTCCACCCCAAATCCTGTATCATGCCCGTTACACTCTGTCAGCTGTTTCTCGATAAATGGAAAACGAGCTGCTCTTCTTTTAACTTTCTCGATGCACTCCGTTAAGGAGTAAGAATACCACACCGTGCAGCCGTATTCTAAACGAGGACGAACAAGCGTAGTGTAGGCGTCTCTTTGGAAGATCTGTTACATTTTCTACGTGTTCTGCCAATAAATCCCACAATATTTTCTATGTGTTCTTTCCAATTTCAAATGTTCGTAACTGAATTTCCTGGGTGTTTAGATGAACTTACGGCCTCTAGATTTGATTGATTTGTGATGTTCAAAAATGGCTCTAAGGACTATGGGGCTTAACATCTGAGGTCATCAGTCCCCTAGACTTAGAACTACTTAAACCTGACTGACCTAAGGACTTCACACACATCCATGCCCGAGGCAGGATTCGAACCTGCGACCGTAGCAGCAGTGCGGTTCCGGACTGAAGCGCCTAGAAGCGCTCGGCCACAGTGGCCGGCGATTTGTAGTGTAACCGAGGTTAATGGATTCCTTTTAACACGCAGTGGATGACCTCACACTTTTCATTACTTAAGTTCAATTGCCAATTTATGCACCATACACATATCTTTTCTAAATTGTTTTGCAATCTTTTTTGATCTTCTGACGATTTACTAGACGATAAACGACAGCATCTGCAAACAACCTAAGACGGCTGCTCAGATTGTCTCCTAAATCGTTTATGTATGTAAGGAACATCGGAGGACCTATAACACTTCCTTGGGGAACGCCAGAAATCACTTCTGTTTTACTCGATGGCTTTGCGTCAGTTCCTACGAACTGTAACCTCTCTGACAAGAAATCATGAATCTAGTCGCATAACTGAGACGATACTCCATAAGTACGCGATTTGATTACAGGCCGCCTGTGAGGTACAGTGCTGGAAATCTAGAAATACGGAAGCAATTTGAAATCCCTTGTCAGTGGCGCTCAACACTTTCAGAGTGATCACCAAACATCTGATGCTGTTCTCTCCAATTATATACCCCACCAATACCTGGAACAACACTAAATACGAACAAGACTAATGGCGTCGGCCGCTGTAGCCGAGCGGTTCTAGGTGCTTCAGTCCGGATTCGCGCTGCTGCTACGCTCGCAGGTTCGAATCCCGCCTCGGGCATAGATGTGTGTGATGTCCTTAGGTTAGTTAGGTATAACTAGTTCTAAGTCTAGGGGTCTGATGACCTCAGATGTTAAGTCCCATAGAGCTCAGAGCCATTTTTGAACACTAATGCCCTTTGGTGGTCTTTCTCCAGTCACTGGAAATTGAAACTATCTTCGTTTACATACTCGCTGATGACTTGTGCGTGTGCGAAGCTAGAGTGGCACCAGACCGTGTCCTCTGGATGCTTCACTTTTTTTGTCGGGCAGTGTATTTTCTTTGACATTTGATGGTTGTCATGCTGTAAATGACGAAGTACCGAAGTTGTAAGATTTTTTGATAGCGCAATAAAACAGCTGCAATTCGACATCTGGTTTGAACAGTGACCAGTGTCTACCGTATACTTTGTTCAACATAAGAGTAAACCTGACGTAAACCAACACAAAAGCGACGATTTTTGAGAAGCCGTAGTACACGCAGACTGGTGTTGTTACGGTCTTGGTTGGTTGGTTTGGAGAGAAGGAGACTAAACGCTACGCTTTTGGAAGTGGGCCTTACTTACTTATTAGATATCTTATTAATAAGTTACGTTAAATGGAACTTTAAGATATTCTAACGTATTAGCAGCCATCAGCGTTTTTCTTAATCACGCTTCAGCTATGTAGTTTTTATTTAAAAAATCGTGTACAGTCACGGTCTCTTTACTGTTGTGCTCTGATTGTCGCGCTGTTAATACGCAGTAAGGAAATGACTGAGGCTGCTTCCTGCTTCGTAGCGAAACGCGTGTGGAACACGGTAAAAAGTGCCGAGAAATAGGTTGTTGTTAAAGAAAAAAATCGGCTTTGAAGTTTTTCGACGGACTGGATTTGATACAGCTGAAATAGCAATGGTTCAAATGGCTCTAAGCACTATGGGACTTAACAACTGAGCTCATCAGTCCTCTAGAGTTAGAACTACCAAAACCTAACTAACCTAAGAACATCACACACATCGATGCCCGAGGCAGGATTCGAACCTGCGACCGTAGCAGCAGCGCGGTTCCAGACTGATGAGCCTCGGGCACAGCGGCCGGCGAAATAGAAATACACACTGGATGTCTAGCGGAACAAATTGATTAGCTGGTGCAGTTCATGGATTGCTGGTTCAAATCTCGCCTTATTCATCCTTTTTTCGTTCAATTTGAAATACCTGCATCTTGTAACTGTAAAATTCATCATCTCTTTTTATGAATAATCCACATCTTTTTGTTTCTAATTACATATTGCACGTGAAATTCCTGTTTTCGTTTCAAAAATGAATTCTAAATTGTCGATTTTTAATGAAAGACTGTTAATAACGATTACTTAAATTAAGAAAACGTAAAAATTTAATATTTTAGGACAAAATGAAAAAACGAACACTCGTTATTTTGATTATGTCCATTGTTTTATACCACAGATGTAGTCTCACACTAACTAGAATAATTTTCACAGCATCGAGCACAGCATAAAAATACTGCATTTTTGCATTTGCCACTGTACCATTACAATATGAACCCAACAGAACTGATCTGGAGCCAATTTAGGGATTTGTCGCGAGAAATAAAAAGACTATTACGCTGCCATACGTACTGGAACTAACGCACGCAGCTTTTCACATGTCACTGCCGAAAGCTGGCGGGATATAGAACGGCAGGACATAAAAGGAGAAATTGCGGAGCGTGGGTGGCTTGGTGGATTCTGTTATGTTGATCGACTTGTTATCAACGTAGCAGATTACAAGTCCAGAACTGAAATGTATATTTCGGATTCGGATAAGAAAGGAGCTAAGAGATTACCAGACGACATACTATAAGTACACTACTGACCATTAAAATTGCTACACCACGAAGATGACGTGCTACAGACGCGAAATTGAACCGACAGGAAGACGATGCTGTGAATGCAAATGATTAGCTTTTCAGAGCATTCACACAAGGCTGGCGCCAGTGGCGACACCTACAACGAGCTGTCATGAGGAAAGTTTCCAACCAATTTCATATACACAAACAGCAGTTGACCGGCATTGTCTGGTGAAACGTTGTTGTGATGCCTCGTGTAAGGAGGGGAAATGCGTACCATCACGTTTCCGATTTTGATAAAGGTCGAATTGTAGCCTATCGCGATTGTGGTTTATCGGATCGCGACATTGCTGCTCGCGTTGGTCGAGATTCAATGACTATTAGAATATGGAATCGGTGGGTTCAGGAGGGTAATACGGAACGCCGTGCTGGATCCCAACGGCCTCGAATCACTCAGAAACAGTCGAGATGACAGGCATCTTGTCCGCATGGCTGTAACGGATCGTGCAGCCACGTCTCGATCCCTGAGTCAACAGATGGGGACGTTTGCAAGAGAACAACCATCTGCACGAACAGTTCGACGACGTTTGCAGCAGCATGGACTGTCAGCTCGGAGACCATGGCTGCGGTTACCCTTGACGCTGCATCACAGACAGGAGCGCCTGCGATGGTGTACTCAACGACTAACCTGGGTGCACGAATGGCAAAACGTCATTTTTTCGGATGAATACAGGTTCTGTTTACAGCATCACGATGGTCGCATCCGTGTTTGGCGACATCGTGGTGAACGCACATTGGAAGTGTGTATTCGTCATCGCCATACTGGCGTATCACTCGGCGTGATGGTATGGGGTGCCACTGGTTACACGTCTCGATCACTTCTTGTTCTCACTGACGGCACTTTGAACAGTGGACGTTACATTTCAGATGTGTTACGACCCGTGGCTCTAGCCTTCATGTTATCCTTGCGAAACGCTACATTTCAGCAGGATAATGCACGACCGCATGTTGCAGGTCTTGTACGGTCCTTTCTGGACACAGAAAATGTTCGACTGTTGCCCTGGCCAGCAAATTCTCCAGATCTCTAACCAGTTGAAAACGTCTGGTCAATGATGGCCGAGCAACTGGCTCTGTCACTACTCTTGATGAACTATTGTATCGTGTTGAAGCTGCATGTGCAGCTGTACCTGTACACGCCATCCAAGCTCTGTTTGAATCAATGCCCAGCCGTATCAAGGCAGTTATTACAACCAGAGGTGGTTGTTCTGGGTACTGATTTCTCAGGATCTATGCACCCAAATTGCGTGAAGATGTAATCACATGTCAGTTCTAGTATAATATATTTGTCCAATGAATACCCGTTTATCATCTGCATTTCTTCTTGGTGTAGCAATTTTAATGGCCAGTAGTGTATGCTTTTCATCTGGTCACCTAAGAAGCTTGCGGTAAAGCTAAAGTTTTGCAGAATATTATTTCATTCTCGTTAAAAATTAAATGCCATTCGAAGTTATATTGCTTCTCTGCTGTCTGAATTGCAACTGCTCACATGTGCGTGTAACACAGCATGAAACGTATCCTTATTATCATACTTGACTGTACTGGGCACAGCTTGGCTTCCGCTCCACGTGATACGAAATCCAACGAGATTCTAGCAATCGCGGAAGGATACATGGTGTAGTGTTTACGTCAGGTTTATTCTTTTGATGAACGCAGTATACCATCTCCTCGCCGTAGGGTACAGAACACATCGCTCGTGTCGGTCACTATACAAACACCAGTGGACGGTGGCGACAGTCTCCAAACCGAGATATGTGGATGGCGAGAGCCGGAAGGCGGTGGCCAAGTGGTGGCTGTGTAGCCGAGGTCACGGCCGCCCGTCCAAGGACGCTCTCGTTGAGGAGGGCCGAGCCGCGACCGCTCACTGTCAAAACACGGCCCGTCTGCTCCGACACGCTCTGCGGGCGGAGAGCCAGTTGACCGAAGCAGGTCACCGCCGGAGCGTGAGACTCAAACTCTATCGGTCCTTCCTTGTTCTTTTTTGTGATTTAGCGCACCAGGTCGGTTACGGCAAGGGTGGAGGAACGAAACAGCTACAACTTTTTTTTTTCCTTTTTCCATCGGTGTCCACAAGCTCCGGTAATCAGCGCTAAACTTACACGGAAATGACCAAATCATCATACAATAGAGTTTTTGCCCTGTATTGCACGTCCAATGCAGCATCGCCTCGTCGAAGGGTAGAAGGAACCTCCAGGCTTAACGTTCCGTCGATGTCAGTGCCATTAGAAACAGAGCACAAGTTCGGATTCAACAAGGATGGGGAAATCGGCCATAGAACTTTTAATAAAGTCATTCGGATGTTTCACCTCAAGTGACGTAAGGAAACCACGCCTGGCCTTAAAGGCCTACCATACCAATGGTCGTTCATTCTGCACGTGGTACGGTCTATGTTTAGTACTATCTATGTATCGAGTAAAAATTAGGAAATGCTAAATCAAGAAATTAATAACGGATGTAATGGAATTGGTCAGCCGGTCGTTGTGGCCGAGCAGTTCTAGGCGCTTCAGTCTGGAACCGCGCGACCGCTACGGTCGCAGTTCGAATCCTGCTTCGGGCATGGATGTGTGTGATGTCCTTAGGTTAGTTAGGTTTAAGTAGTTCTAAGTTGTAGGGGGTGATGACCTCAGATGTTACGTCCCATAGTGCTCAGAGCCATTTGAACCATTAGAATTGGTCAGTGTCACATTTTTAGCTTTAGTGTGCAACTCAATACGTTCAATAAAGTCAGTAACTAATCCAACAACATTTTTCACACAACAGAAAATTTTGATTATCATTTAAATTTTTACAGACAGTAAAGAATAAGTTCCTCGTATTCAAATGCAAACACTTGTATTGAAAATTTGTTTCAGACGATTGAAATGAATATAATGTGTTAAACATATTTCATATTTTTAAAAACCCGCCCCAGGTAGCTGAGTGGTTAGCCGGCGCGGTAGCTCATCGTGATCGTGTTCGGTCAGGGAGCTGGATGGCCTCTGTAATAAAAAAAACTGATTAGAAGTATTAGCAAACTAACTTCAACGGAGGTCATGTGACATCCACAACGATCAAAGCCGATATATATATATATATATATACACTCCTGGAAATTGAAATAAGAACACCGTGAATTCATTCTCCCAGGAAGGAGAAACTTTATTGACACATTCCTGGGGTCAGATACATTACATGATCACACTGACAGAACCACAGGCACATAGACACAGGCAACAGATCATGCACAATGTCGGCACTAGTACAGTGTATATCCACCTTTCGCAGCAATGCAGGCTGCTATTCTCCCATGGAGACGATCGTAGAGATGCTGGATGTAGTCCTGTGGAACGGCTTGCCATGCCATTTCCACCTGGCGCCTCAGTTGGACCAGCGTTCGTGCTGGACGTGCAGACTGCGTGAGACGACGCTTCATCCAGTCCCAAACATGCTCAATGGGGGACAGATCCGGAGATCTTGCTGGCCAGGGTAGTTGACTTACGCCTTCTAGAGCACGTTGGGTGGCACGGGATACATGCGGACGTGCATTGTCCTGTTGGAACAGCAAGTTCCCTCGCCGGTCTAGGAATGGTAGAACGATGGGTTCGATGACGGTTTGGATGTACCGTGCACTATTCAGTGTCCCCTCGACGATCACCAGTGGTGTACGGCCAGTGTAGGAGATCGCTCCCCACTCCATGATGCAGGGTGTTGGCCCTGTGTGCCTCGGTCGTATGCAGTCCTGATTGTGGCGCTCACCTGCACGGCGCCAAACACGCATACGACCATCATTGGCACCAAGGCAGAAGCGACTCTCATCGCTGAAGACGACACGTCTCCATTCGTCCCTCCATTCACGCCTGTCGCGACACCACTGGAGGCGGGCTGCACGATGTTGGGGCGTGAGCGGAAGACGGCCTAACGGTGTGCGGGACCGTAGCCCAGCTTCATGGAGACGGTTGCGAATGGTCCTCGCCGATACCCCAGGAGCAACAGTGTCCCTAATTTGCTGGGAAGTGGCGGTGCGGTCCCCTACGGCACTGCGTAGGATCCTACGGTCTTGGCGTGCATCCGTGCGTCGCTGCGGTCCGGTCCCAAGTCGACGGGCACGTGCACCTTCCGCCGACCACTGGCGACAACATCGATGTACTGTGGAGACCTCACGCCCCACGTGTTGAGCAATTCGGCGGTACGTCCACCCGGCCTCCCGCATGCCCACTATACGCCCTCGCTCAAAGTCCGTCAGCTGCACATACGGTTCACGTCCACGCTGTCGCGGCATGCTACCAGTGTTAAAGACTGCGATGGAGCTCCGTATGCCACGGCAAACTGGCTGACACTGACGGCGGCGGTGCACAAATGCTGCGCAGCTAGCGCCATTCGACGGCCAACACCGCGGGTCCTGGTGTGTCCGCTGTGCCGTGCGTGTGATCATTGCTTGTACAGCCCTCTCGCAGTGTCCGGAGCAAGTATGGTGGGTCTGACACACCGGTGTTAATGTGTTCTTTTTCCCATTTCCAGGAGTATATATATATATATATATATATATATATATATATATACACGTGGTCAGCGCGACAGAATGTCAATCCTAAGGGCCCGGGTTCCATTTCCCGCTGGGTCGGAGATTTTCTCCGCTCAGGGACTGGGTGTTGTGTTGTCCTAATCATCGTCATTTCGTTCCCATCGACGCGCAAGTCGCCGAAGTGGCGTCAAATCGAAAGACTTACACCCGACGAACTGTTTACCCGATGGGAGGCCCTAGTCACACGACATTTGCATTTTTAAATATTTCAGTAATCATTAATACTACTATTTCTACAGTTTTTAATCACCATTTAAAATATTTGTAATATGATGTATCAAAACTGTTAGTTACATACAAAATATCTATACTTGTATAGATCCATGGTAACTACTACATATACAGCTATACTCTGCAAATGGTTCAAATGGCTCTGAGCACTATGCGACTTAACTTCTGAGGTCATCAGTCCCCTAGAACTCAGAACTACTTAAACCTAACTAACCTAAGGACATCACACACATCCATGCCCGAGGCAGGATTCGAACCTGCGACCGCAGCGGTCTCGCGGCTCCATATACTCTGCAAACCACCGTGAGATGCATAGCAGAGGGTACGTCCCAATGTATCAGCTACTAGGGTTTCTTTCCGTTCCGTTCACGCATGGAGAGCAGGAAGAATGATTGTTTGGATGCCTCTGTGCGTGCAGTAGTTATGTTAATCTTATCCTCACGATTCCTACGTGAGTGGTACATACGGGGTGGTAATATATTCCTAGAGTCATCTTTTAAACCCGGTTGTTAAAATTTTGGTAATAGACTTTATCGGGATAGTTTACATATATCTTCAGGAGTAAAATAAGTGAATCTAGAACTTCAATACAAATACACGCGGTCTCACACAAAGTAAGATTCCGAAGTTGACGTTTATATATAAATAAACGTGCGTATTGTACGGATTTTTCACTTAGCTGTTTCTATGCATGATTGTACATAGGCGCGCTGAGTTTCTCTCGATACGAATCGCTAAAATTTGCAACAGCAAGAAAGCGCGTCTTCTGCCTGTTGCAGCTAACAAGAACGTCCTTTGTGCACCGAAATAAATCACTGATTTTTTTTTGTCTTTTTGGTGTGTTTTTGGTAGTTTTTGTTGAAAAAGGCATGGTTGTGTTTCATAGAAAAGTTCTTTAGTTCAGTATTTAGTGTTCAAAACGAAGTAATAAAAAACGGAAATATTTAAGAGAAAACGTTTTGCAATTATTCATTTTATAGTTGATGCGTAAGAAAATTTAAATTACTGAATATCTTCCCTTCAAGCATGGATCATCTTTCTAGAAACCTTGCCAATGAAAAACATCGAGTAAACTTCGGAGAGACAGAGATGAGCAACAAGGAATCTTACAAGTCTTGTTTACTGGTCTTATTTCTTGTTTCTGTCGATATTACCACTTTTCAAAATGTGGAATCCTGTACATTGTTTTTAACACCCTATACACAAAGAACTGCACAGGAGCGTTCACGTTGTGAACGAAAGTCTTTAGCGATGAATACTGAATGCTTTGTAGACGCAAAAGCGCGTAATGTAGACTAACTCAGAGAGATGAACGGTCTGTCTGCATTATTATGACTTCTCATTTCCTAAACTTGTAAACAGTGTCAAGCATAACTCTAGTACTGTAATGCGTGTGCGTCAAATCTGTGCCAAAGAGGACGAGACAGGTACTATGGACCAATAGATATGACCCCGGTATTGAGTACAGGCGCCTCATATGAGCTGTAGTGATGACTATACACAGTATCTCAAAGTCTTTGGGTCAAATTGAAACAGGTGATAGTGGGCCATAACCGATTGTATAGAGATACAGAACCAATGGTCTGAAATGCATATTTATTGTGTTATGTGATGACCATCAGCCTCAGTGCATGTACTGCAAAGGCGCATGAATTTCTGCCGCTTTCTCCTAGAGATCCCGAGTGTCTGTTGTACTAGGGGCGTTTGAAAAGTCCTTGCAAAGCCCGAGAGATGGCACCACCGGCTCGTATCGAGGTCATGTATAGTTAGTAGCGTCTTAGGAAAGAACGCACACCAAGTTTCAGCCATATTGGTCCATTTCTTTGTGTTTGGCACTCGTGTGAATCAAAGACGTCGACTGATTGTCCAAAAATGGACGAAAAAAAATTTCGTGTGGTGATTAAAGATTACTTTATGAAAGGCAAAACGCCTCAGGAGACTAGAGGCTTGATGAACGTTATGGTGACTCTGCACCTTCGATTAGAACAGTTTATAAGTGGTTTCATAATTTTTGGAGTGGTCATATGGGCACAAGTGATGCTGAACGTTCTGGACGCCCTGTGGAGGTTACAACTCCAGAAATCATTGATAAAATCCATGATATGGTGATGGATTACAGAAGAGTTAAGGTGCGTGAGATTGCTAGTGTTGTGGGCATCTAGAATGAATGGGTACATAATATTTTGCATAAACATTTGGACATGAGAAAGCTATCCGCAAGATTGGTTCCGCGATTGCTCAAGCTTTACCAAAAACGGAATCGTGTGAAATGTTGCAAGGATGGTTTGAAGCTGTTCAGGGAGAATCCTCAGGACTTTAAGCGTCGTTTCGTCACTGTGGATGAAATATGGACACATTACTATACTCCTGAGACCAAACAACAATCTAAACAATGGGTTACCAAGGGAGAATCTACACCAAAATAGGCGAAGACCATTCCTTCGGCCTAAAGGTTATGGCGACTGTCTTTTGGGATTCGCAAGGGATAATCGTCATCGACTATCTGGAAAAGTGTAAAACTATTACAGGTGAATTTTATTCATCGTTACTGGACCGTTTGAAAACCAAGCTGCAAGAAAAACGCCGGCGATTCGGCCGCAAAAAAGCCCTTTTCCATCACGACAATGCACCAGCACTCACCTCAGCAGTTGTGGTCGCAAAATTAATGGAAATTGGATTCTGGCTCGTTTCACATCCCCCCTATTCTCCAGACTAGGCTCCCTCGGAATGCGGGACAAAGATTTTTTTCAAACGAGGAGGTGATTGCAGCAACTAATAGCTATTTTGCGGACTTGGACAATTTTTGTTATTCAGAAGGGATCAACAAATTAGAACAGCGTTGGACGAAGTGTATAAGTCTAAAAGGAGACTATGTCGGAAAATAAAAAAGGTAGTTTTTATTTTTATATTGACTTTTCAAACGCCCCTCGTACATTGGAAAGGGCAGCAGGTGGTAAACAGCGTATGCCCTTGACCACCAAGCAGATACACTGTACACAACTTAGCCCACGGCATATGTGTCATGTGATGACAGTTCTCCAGTGCATCAGGCGGCTTGTGATGTGTCCATGGTGAGGTGTGTCACTGTGTACAGAGCATGACGCGCAGTCAAAGATGGAACGTTACTCGTGGCAGAAGGTGGCAGATATACTTTTAATTTACGATGTGGCAGGATGTAGTTCCCGTAAAACAGCACCAATGTACAGAAAACGCTTACACAAAAGGCGTTATCCTAACTGGAAGAAGCTTATCTCCGTGGATACCAACTTACGAGAGACTGGGTCGTTCACGCCACAGAGAGCCGGCCAAGTTTCTCGCCAAAGACAGCCACACACCAGACTTTGAGGAGGACCTTGTGGCCGACCACGTAACAATAAGCAACCGCCAACTTAACTGTGAAACGCACACTTCGAACGATACAGTATGGAGAGTATTGGTGGAACTGGTATCCACCCGATTCATAAATCGCAGTGTCGTAGTACCGAACTTCGTACAGTTTATATTGTTCACAGATGAGGCCTCATTCACCCGTGACGGAGTTTCAGTCATGTATGGAGTGAGGGTAATCCCTGCGCCACACACATCGGTGGCGCAATAATGAGTGCGCATTATTCAAGACCATTGCCCGTTTGACTGGTCCGTGTTACCTGGTGTTCCTGCGAGATTTGCTGCCACAGTTATTGGAGACAGTAACCCTTGTTGTCCATGAAAGGATGTGGTTTCAACATGACGCTGCACTCACCAGCCAACTTTGGTGTTGACGTCCGCGAGCACTTCAATCAACATGTACCCTCATGGCTGGACTGGAACAGGAGGTCCTGTCCCATGGCCAGTGTGATCGCCGGATCTCACATGTCTGGATTTTTTTTCTCTGGGGTTAAGCCGAAACGTTGGTATATGAAGCCCACGGAGGAGCAAATGATGACCTGCTTGCTGGGGTCCAAGCTGCCTGTCACCTGGGGTACAGCAGACACCAGCGATCTTGAGAGAGTGCAGCAGAACTTCACGTGCAATTGATATACATACACTGAGACTGGCAGTCGTCACTTTGCACAGTTACCATGAGTTATTTCGTTGTTATACTCTGTACGCTGTGTATGTCCACAACACAATAAATATGCAATTCCGACCAATATAACCGGTAGTGGATCCACTATCACCCATTTCAGTTTGACCCAAAATGTTCGAGATACCCTGTAGAGCTTGATATAGAGTGCTAGAAGGAAATCGGCGAGCTGCTACATCTGTGCTATGACCTGAACTTATAAACCTGATGTGACATTCTACCTCAACCACATTTCTAGAGCTGTATTCTAATAGATCATTGCTCGCCCACGTATTCGTTTGTCGTCGGGTTGCGTATGACTCGTTTACTTGCAAATGTGTCTGATTGTATGAGTCGGATAGAATCTAAACACAATGGCAACCCCAAGGAAAATGTTCGGAGTCCTTTTGATTATGTGCGACAAATGTTTTTACAGTGCTTGTTACCTTCACCAAATATTGACTTTTGGACATGTAGGTCTACTATTGCTGTAATGTTGAATACATTTATTTTTTTGTCACTACATGTCCAATCGGGACTGAAACTCATTCATTCCTGATAATTTTTTCATGGTGTTTTTATTTACAATTACCATAATGTACGAGGTACGACAATGAAGTAATGAGGCTGATTTTATTTGCAAGATGTGGCAACCCTGCAGGTTTGTGTAGGCACAATATCTTTGACCTTGGCCTATAAGCTGCTTCTAGTCCAAGCGGCACATCGATGCAACTGCTCAGTCGTTAGTTGTGCTGTAATAAGTTGACACGTGTTTGTGTCTCTCGTCACAGAAATGGAGCCATGTGCCATCCCATACTGCTCTGTCAGTACAGCAATTTTTAACCTGAAAACAAATTTCAGTACTATCACAGCCACCTTATTCACCAGATATCGCTCCGTGCGACTTTTTTCTGTTTCCAAGAGTCAAAACGGCGGTCAAGGGACACCATTTTCAAACAACAGAAGATGTCCAAAGAGCTGTGACGAGGGTCTTGGAGGAAAATACAGAAGATGAGTTCCAGAAATGTTACCATCAATGGCAGAAGCGCTGGAAAAAGTGTGTGCAATCAGAAGGGAACTACTTTGAAGGAGACAACACCAAATCTGACTAAAATGGTAAGCAACATTTTTTTCACATAAGTCTCATTACTTTATTGTCGCACCTCGTATTTCTCTATGCTCCATGTGACGTCCGTGGCACAGTGAAACGCTGAACACTTATGTCCTCGACAGTAACGGCATGACATCACCAGTTTACTTGCTGAAACTTTGCTTTGTGTGTGTGTGTACGAGCAGCATTTCCAGAAAAGGATCCACTCTTCAGTGGGTTCGCTCAGGTTATGTCCCAATAACTGTTCTGTTGCTCAGCAGTGGCCCTACGAACGCCATTGCGCAAGTGTACCAGCGTATAAAGAAGATCTGCTAATCTGGTCACAAACAAGGAGCTGTGGATGGCGCTACCTGTGCACGTCTTCAGAGGATTTAACTACAGCAAGCGCCAAGTTTAACGCTTTATTGACGCCAGAGGCAGGTTACAGTGTAACCAAGGATCCGGCGGTGTTAGCATCAAGCGAGTCTTTATCATCGCAGGTACTGAGCGGTAGCGGCTCTTGCTCGGCAAAAGTACCTCAGACAATGCAGATAAAGATATTACTGACATGACATGGACCACTGGACTACTTTATCTCGAGTATCTTCGAAGTAATCTAAATATTAGAAATAAAGAATCGGTAACCGGTAATGAATGACGTGCACTTTCCAAGCAATAAAATGTCTACCCAAAAAATAAGGTGCATCGATTGAGGACAGAACATAGGAGAATACCTATTTTCAACAGAAGACGCCCCACTGGTTCCAATAAATACGGGGTGGCAATTATTGAACAATACGAAACAAAATCCTCATACGAGGGTAATCCCAAAAGTAAGGTCTCGTATTTTTTTATAAGTACATA
The DNA here is from genome assembly GCF_023864275.1 of Schistocerca cancellata. Classification (NCBI taxonomy): domain Eukaryota; kingdom Metazoa; phylum Arthropoda; class Insecta; order Orthoptera; family Acrididae; genus Schistocerca; species Schistocerca cancellata. Next base: position 192,825,068 of record NC_064634.1, read on the forward strand.
GACCTGTTTATTTCTACAATGGTTTACATCAGTTTACAGCTTGAACATTTAGCTATTTTTCGACATAATCACCATTTCTGTCGATGCATTTTTGTAGACGCTGTGGCAGTTTTTGTATGCACATGTCATACCAGCTCACCGCCATGCTGTTCAGAAAGTTATGAACCTTTTCATTCACCTCGTCGTCGGAGCTGAATCGCTTTCTGGACAAATGTTCTTTTAACCTAGGGAACAGGTGAAAGTCACTGGGCTCCAAGTCAGGACTACAGGGTGGGTGGGTGATGATGTTCCACTAAAATTGTTGCAAGACAGCAACGGTTTGCCGAACGATGTGTGAGCGAGCGTTGCCATGGAGAATGTGTACGCCCTTGCTCAACATTCCTCTTCTCCGATTCTGAATTGCCCGTTTGAGTTTTTTCAGAGTCTCGCAGCACCTGTCAGCGTTAATTGTGGTCCCAGCGATTCAGCTCCGACGACGAGGTGAAAGATGAGGTTCATAACTTTCTGAACAGCATGGCGGCAAGTTGGTATGACATGGGCATGCAAAAACTGCCACAGCGTCTACAAAAATGCATCGAAAAAAATCGTGATTATGTCGAAAAATAGCTAAGTGTTCAAGCTGTAAACTGACGTAAACCATTGTAGAAATAAACAGGTCTATGTACTTATAAGAAAATAGGAGACCCTACTTTTGGGATTACCCTCGTAGCCTCTGAATGGTTGGCGTTAGGACGTTCAAATTGCACGGTTGGCCGCAGGGCATGATGGGAATTAGTATGGTTGGTTTAACGACGAAGCTCACTTTCATTTGGATGGGTTCGTTAATAAGCAACATTGGCACACTTGCGGGACTTAGAATCCGCATTTCGCAATCGAGGAATCTCTTGACCATCAGCGGGTGACTGTGCGGTGTGCAGTGCCCAGACACTGAATAATCGGTGCGATATTCCTTGATGTCGCGGTGACTACCGAACGGTATGTGAAGGTGATGGAAGCTGAAGCGATGGGTCGAAATTTTAGCCATGGCCCGAACTTGAAACTGGGTCTCCTGCCTAGTGGGCAAGGAGACCCGGGCCAAGTCCCGGCGATGGCACAAATTTTGATTCATTTCTTCAGCTTCCATCATTACCGTAGATAAAGATGAGACTCAAATGTCTCTAACTATAAGATCTATAAGGTTCGTGAAGGTTTTGGAAGATAATTTCATCCCCATTATCCAAAGTGACACTGATTCCGACAAGATGTGGTTCATGCAAGACGAAGCTCTAGCCCATGAAAGTGGGAGAGTGTTTGATGTCCTGGAGAAGCACTTTGGGGACTGCATTCTGGCTCTGGCCGCCATAGCCGACCGCTTTGGCCGAGCGGTACCAGGTGCTTCAGTCCGGAACTGCGCTACTGTTGCAGGTTAGAATCCTGCCTCGGGCATGGATTGTGTGCTGTCCTTAGGTTAGTAAGGTTTAAGTAGTTCTAAGTCAAGGGGACTGATGACCTCAGATGTTAATTACAGATTGTTAAAATGGCTCTGAGCACTATGGGACTTAACGTCTGAGGTCATCAGTCCCCGAGAACTTAGAACTACTTAAACCTAACGGTCTGAGGTCATCAGTCCCCTAGAACTTAGAACTTCTTAAACCTAACAATCTATGGACATCACACACATCCATGCCCGAGGCAGGATTCGAACCTATGACCGTAGCGGTCGCGCGGTTCCGGACTGAAGCACCTAGAACCGCTCGTCCACAGCGGCCGGCCCAGATGTTAAGTCCCATGGTGCTTAGAGCCATTTGAACCATGTGATCAGTGTTCAGATCCTGTTTTGTCTAATGCACTCAAGACAGCTTTGCGTGCTGCTGGTCTTTTCCGAAGTACCTGGTTCCAAACGTCAGCTGCATGCAGTTCCCTTTGCGGTATTTGCCGGGGAACTGGTTGAGAAGACTTGCATTCATTGGCTGTGGCAATTTTACTCAGTCTGAAACAAACTGCCAGTGACAAAGCTTAGGACTCGCCACGGGGCAGTGTCAGATAACATCTCTTTACGACAACTGTTCTTATGCCGAGTTATATGGTCGAAAATGGTATACCATTCCTTGTAGACACATTGGATAGTGCGCTGCTACACACCGACAAATCGGGCAAGTTCGTCCAAAGTGTGCTCATGGGAAGGAAGGGAGGTAGATCCGTAGTTAACGGCATATCGACTACGGGGTCATTTGAAGACGGAACACAAACTCAGGGTTGTTGTTGTTGTGGTCTTCAGTCCTGAAACTGGTTTGATGCAGCTCTCCATGCTACTCTATCCTGTGCAAGCTTCTTCATCTCCCAGTACCTACTGCAACCTACATCCTTCTGAATCTGCTTAGTGTATTCATCTCTTGGTCTCCCCCTACAATTTTTACCCTCCACGCTGCCCTCCAATACTAAATTGGTGATCCCTTGATGCCTCAGAACATGTCCTACCAACCGATCCCTTCTTCTGGCCAAGTTGTGCCACAAACTCCTCTTCTCCCCAATCCTGTTCAGTACCTCCTCATTAGTTATGTGATCTACCCATCTAATCTTCAGCATTCTTCTGTAGCACCACATTTCGAAAGCTTCTATTCTCTTCTTGTCCAAACTATTTATCGTCCATGTTTCACTTCCATACATGGCTACACTCCATACAAATACTTTCAGAAATGACTTCCTAACACTTAAATCTATACTCGATGTTAACAAGTTTCTCAGGGTAGGAATGGCGTTTATCACTGTAACAATCGGTTTTCTGTTATACCTTTTTTTTCACTTCCACGTTAACCAGACTGTTAAAACCGCCCTGAAAGAACCGATTTTCGGTTTTTTATTGTTATTTGTGGTAAGTAAATGAAGTTATAAGTATTTCAAATTTACCTTCTCTTCCAGGGAACATTGTGGTTATTTCCTTGTTATATGATATCACAAGTTTCTTGTGCCTCCTTCATCGAATGAATCATTGTACTTCATTGATACAGCACTTTGTAAAGAATTTCCTGATTAGGGATGGTGTCATGCATGCACGCGCAAAGGAAAAGGCACTGCGGCGACTACAGCCGTTACGAAATACATTAAATATACTCACAATTCCGAATAATGACAACCATCAGCTGTAGAATGGAATGACGACAGAAAAAATTTGTGCCGCACCGGGACTCGAACACGGATTTACCGCTTATTGCGAGCGGTCGCCTGACCATTTGGATCTTTGTGCACCATTCATGTCCCAAGGAACTTTGCATCGTAATCAGAATAACACAGGCACTGCAATATCGTATTTCCCTGCCGATACCGGGCAAGCGACTTTCAAGTACAACGTCTGACCTGTACGGGAATATACATAGTGGATGTACGAGTACAGGTCGTAGACACATGCCTGACGGCATATGGAAGTTTGGGTGTGGCTGAGTCGTGCACGGGTAGCCAAACGGTGCCGGCACGGTAGCTCAACGTGTTCGGTCAGGGGGTTAGATGCCCTCTGTAATAAAAAAAAACTGAGTGAATGGATCAACGATGAACTTGAACAAGCGTCATGGGACGTCCGCTCCGAACAACAATCAGTAACGAACAAATTGAGATAAAAAAGAACGGTAAGGCGAACGCTCACGATAAGTTTCCGGGTTCGAGTCCCAGTGCAGCACAAATTTTCACTGTCGTCATTCCATTCTACAGCTGATGGTTGTCATTATTCGCAATTGCGAATACGTTTAATGAGGTCCATTATTGTCTCACAACGCTATACCGCCTCTTAAGTCTTGTGTCTGTTGAAGTTTCTAACTGACAACGTTGTTATTAAAGTAGCAGTGGTTTTCCCGTTTTCTATAACAACTCGACATTTCGAAGCAATGTCAATTTTACAAATAAACATTGCTCGTTTTTTAAAAGAGTTTAATTTAAAGACCAAAAATTTTAGTGCGACTGTTAGGGCAAATTGACATACAGGTTTTATATCCAGTTATTGTCGAAAACTAAAAAAACACCTATTATATCCGAGACCAAACAAATAACTAAAAATACCGATTATTCAGAATTAAAATACCAGTATCGGTTTTAAAGCGGCCTAGCTCGGTGTGGTGAAGGTAAGGAAATTGGCCGTGCCCTTTACAAAGGAACCAACCCAGCATTTTCCCGGAGCGATTTAGGGAAATTACGGAAAACCTAAATCTGGATGGCTGGACGGAGATTTGAACCGTCGTTTTCCTGAGTGCGAGTCCATAGTGGTGGCACAGCGCTACCTTGTATGCTTATGGGCCCGTCTAAATACGATAGCTTCTTTCGGCTGTTCTGTCACTTCTTCATGTCGACCTATTTTACTGCTCTTATTCATAAAACCGACAGGCACATAGACATCGTTCCCCTGCTGTGGAATATGTCAGCGATGGTGACAATATTATGAAAAGGATAGATTGCTACTCACCGTGTAGCGGAGACTTTTACTCGCAGACAGGCGCAACAAAAAGACTCCTATACATTTGAGCTTTCGACCAAAAAGCTTCTTCTAATGTGGAAAACACACATACATTCACACAAGCACAACTCACATACACGTGACCACTGTGTCTGACCATTGAGCTCGGCTGCGTATAGCAGTTGCTTTCGGCCCAAAGCTCAGATGTACAGGGCTATTACAAATGATTGAAGCGATTTCATAAATTCACTGTAGCTCCATTCATTGACATATGGTCACGATACACTACAGATACGTAGAAAAACTCATAAAGTTTTGTTCGTCTGAAGCCGCACTTCAGGTTTCTGCCGCCAGAGCGCTCGAGAGCGCAGTGAGACAAAATGGCGACAGGAGCCGAGAAAGCGTATGTCGTGCTTGAAATGCACTCACATCAGACAGTCATAACAGTGCAACGACACTTCAGGACGAAGTTAAACAAAGATCCACCAACTGCTAACTCCATTCGGCGATAGTATGCGCAGTTTAAAGCTTCTGGATGCCTCTGTAAGGGGAAATCAACGGGTCGGCCTGCAGTGAGCGAAGAAACGGTTGAACGCGTGCGGGCAAGTTTCACGCGTAGCCCGTGGAAGTCGACGAATAAAGCAAGCAGGGAGCTAAACGTACCACAGCCGACGGTTTGGAAAATCTTACGGAAAAGACTAAAGCAGAAGCCTTATCGTTTACAATTGCTACAAGCCCTGATACCCGATGACAAAGTCAAACGCTTTGAATTTTCGGCGCGGTTGCAACAGCTCATGGAAGAGGATGCGTTCAGTGCGAAACTTGTTTTCAGTGATGAAGCAACATTTTTTCTTAAGGGTGAAGTGAACAGACACAATGTGCGAATCTGGGCGGTAGAGGATCCTCACGCATTCGTGCAGCAAATTCGCAATTCACCAAAATTTAACGTGTTTTGCGCAATCTCACGGTTTAAAGTTTACGGTCCCTTTTTCTTCTGCGAAAAAAAAACGTTACAGGACACGTGTATCTGGACATGCTGGAAAATTGGCTCATGCCACAACTGGAGACCGACAGCGCCGACTTCATCTTTCAACAGGATGGTGCTCCACCGCACTTCCATCATGATGTTCGGCATTTCTTAAACAGGAGATTGGAAAACCGATGGATCGGTCGTGGTGGAGATCATGATCAGCAATTCATGTCATGGCCTCCACGCTCTCCCGACTTAACCCCATGCGATTTCTTTCTGTGGGGTCATGTGAAAGATTCAGTGTTTAAACCTCCTGTACCAAGAAACGTGCCAGAACTGCGAGCTCGCATCAACTATACTTTCGAACTCATTGATGGGGACATGCTGCGCCGAGTGTGGGAGGAACTTGATTATCGGCTTGATGTCTGCCGAATCACTAAAGGGGCACATATCGAACATTTGAGAATGCCTAAAAAAACTTTTTGAGTTTTTGTATGTGTGTGCAAAGCATTGTGAAAATATCTCAAATAATAAAGTTATTGTAGAGCTGTGAAATCGCTTCAATCATTTGTAATAACCCTGTATAATAGATGTTTTGTTGTGTCTGTTTACGACTCAGCGTTTCCTCGAAGGGCACCTCAGCTGTCTATTGAAACAGGTGAGTTTGGACACACAACTGATTATATTGAGATAGGAAACCAATGGTTGCAAAAGCATGTTTATTGCGTTGTTGACACACACAGCGTACACTGCATAACAACAACGTAGCTGGTATTAATTATTTAAAACGCCAGCGCTGATGTTTTCAACAGCCGCAACAATCAAGTCTCGAGTGAGAGCTCCACACCACCCACGTCGGTGGCCACCAGAAACGATTCTCTTTCAACGCGTGGGCGGGCATTGTCCGAGATCACCTAATTAGGCTTCCTTTGCTGCCTCTCGTTTGAATGGTACATGTTACCCGGTGTTCCTGCGAGATGTGCTGCCACAGTTCTTGGAGACTGTATCTGTTGTTATCTGTGAAAGGATGTGATTTCAACACAAAGTGCACTCACCAGGCCACTTCGATGTTTATGTCGGCGAGCACCTGAACAAAACGTAACCTCGTCGTGGGATTCTCAGTGGAGCTCGTGTCCCATGGCAAGTGAGATCTCCAGATCTCACACCTCTGGATTTTTTCCTCTGGGGCTACGTCAAAACTTTGCGCAGGACCAGATGAATACCTGCTTGCTAGGGCCCAAGCTCCCTGTATCCTAATACAACAGACACAAGGGACCTTTGAGAGAGTGTGGCAGAACTTCTTTCGCCGTTACCATGCACTGAGACTGGCGGTCGTCACTTTGAACAATTACTATGAGGTGCATTGTTGTTATGCTATGTATGTCTATAAGACAATCAATATGCATTTCGAACCATTGATTCCCTGTCTCTTTGTGGATACCCTATCACGTGTCTCATTTTGATCAAAAAGGTTTGCGATACCCCGTATGTGGTGAGTAGCAATTTATACTTTTCATAATATTGTCGTTATTCCTTTACGGATTTTTCATTGTTTGATGAAGTCGGCGATGGCACACGACTACCTGTGAGCATTTCTACACATCGTACAGAGCCTTCCAAAATGACTAATACTTCGCCCAGTAATCTTGCGTAAGTACGAAACATGTAATTTGCTGACGACTTGTGAGCGGTTCTTTGGAGACACTATCAGCTCGCACTGCTGGAATGACAGTGACGTTGTGATGTAGTTTTGGATCAGAGGGCAGTGTACAAGGCTGCGGTGAATATGGGGCAGACGTTGCCGCCGGAAGATCGGGCCTTGAACCGCGGACAGACTTGAAACGTGCCTCTAGCCTGCCGAGTGTCTCCCAGCGTACGATATTAATGACGACCACGCGCGCGTCCCTCAGTTCTTATCTCGCCGCCGGAAAGCTTCCTCGCTACCGCTAAAGGGCAGTGACCACGAACTTCTCTGGAGCCGCGCACTGGAAGAGGAAAATCCACAGTAAGATCGCGTTCAAGCAGCTCCTACGAACGCATACAGCATTCACAGGCTTCTGAAGCACTCGTCTCACTTTGCTTGTACCTACAGAAGACAAATAATTATCTGTTAATTCGTATAAATAGCAACATAGTGAAAGAACTGGAAGCGAGGTGTAGCAAAGCTAATGTAGTGAGCGCTCAGCTACGATCTACTCTCTTCTGCAAGAAGGAAGTCAGTACCAAGACTAAGTTATCTGTGCACCGTTCAATCTTTCGACCAACTTTGTTGTATGGGAGCGAAAGCTGGGTGGATTCAGGTTACCTTATCAACAAGGTTGAGGTTACGGGTATGAAAGTAGCTAGGATGATTGCAGGTACTAGTAGATGGGAACAATGGCAGGAGGGTGTCCACAATGAGGAAATCAAAGAAAAACTGGGAATGAACTCTATAGATGTAGCAGTCAGGGCGAACAGGCTTAGATGGTGGGGTCATGTTACACGCATGGGAGAAGCAAGGTTACCCAAGAGACTCATGTGAGCGCTCAGCTACGATCTACTCTCTTCTGCAAGAAGGAAGTCAGTACCAAGACTAAGTTATCTGTGCCTCGCTCAATCTTTCGACCAACTTTGTTGTATGGGAGCGAAAGCTGGGTGGATTCAGGTTACCTTATCAACAAGGTTGAGGTTACGGGTATGAAAGTAGCTAGGATGATTGCAGGTACTAGTAGATGGGAACAATGGCAGGAGGGTGTCCACAATGAGGAAATCAAAGAAAAACTGGGAATGAACTCTATAGATGTAGCAGTCAGGGCGAACAGGCTTAGATGGTGGGGTCATGTTACACGCATGGGAGAAGCAAGGTTACCCAAGAGACTCATGTGAGCGCTCAGCTACGATCTACTCTCTTCTGCAAGAAGGAAGTCAGTACCAAGACTAAGTTATCTCTGCACCGCTCAATCTTTCGACCAACTTTGTTGTATGGGAGCGAAAGCTGGGTGGATTCAGGTTACCTTATCAACAAGGTTGAGGTTACGGATATGAAAGTAGCTAGGATGATTGCAGGTACTAGTAGATGGGAACAATGGCAGGAGGGTGTCCACAATGAGGAAATCAAAGAAAAACTGGGAATGAACTCTATAGATGTAGCAGTCAGGGCGAACAGGCTTAGATGGTGGGGTCATGTTACACGCATGGGAGAACCAAGGTTACCCAAGAGACTCATGGATTCAGCAGTAGAGGGTAGGAGGAGTCGGGGCAGACCGAGGAGAAGGTACCTGGATTCGCTTAAGAATGATTTTGAAGTAATAGGTTTAACATCAGAAGAGGCACCAATGTTAGCACTGAATAGGGGATCATGGAGGAACTGTATAAGGGGGGCTATGCTCCAGACTGAACGCTGAAAGGCATAATCAGTCTTAAATGATGATGATGATGATGATGATGATGTCGTATAAAATAGGCAAAATATTAGCTCTGAAACGATGCTGTGATAAAATGTATGAATACGACAGTGAAGTCCATCTCTTTTACGGGTGACTTCCAGAATGCAAAAAGACAGTGTGTACAGTCTATGACCATTTAATCTCCCGACTGTGTTGAGGAGCTGCTACTTTTATTTTTTTTTTTTTTGCCAGACTAGCAGATGACTGGCCATGAACATCCATATGAACACTAATTTCTCTGATTTTGTCGATGATGTTTTATGTCAATTTTCTGGGATACCGGTACGACATCACTTAGAACCTACTGATGGCCCAAAAGCGAGTAGTAAGAATGTGGTTTTAAACCGCAGTCACCATGTAGGTACCTGTTAAAGCAATTAGGAAATCGAAAAAGTACAAAGAAGGGCAGCTAGTTTTGTATCATCGCGAAATAGGGGAGATAGTGTCACAGACATGATACGTGAATTGGAGTGGCAATCATTAAAACAAAGGCGTTTTTCGTTGCGACGGGATCGTCTCACGAAATTTCAATCACCAGTTTTTTCCTCCTATTGCGAAAACATTCTGTTGGCACCCACCTACATAGGGAGAAATGATCATCACGATAAAATAAAAGAAATCATGGCTCGCACGGAAAAATTTAAGTGCTCGTTTTTCCCGCGTGCCGTTCGTTAGTGGAACGGTAGGGAGACAGCATGAAGGTGGTTCATTGAACCCTCCGCCAGGCACTTTATTGTGAATAGCAGAGTAATCACGTAGATGTAGATGTAACTGCACCTTCAGGATATAATATATATTCAGTAATGAAATTCGTCATAAATAATTATAGTCTTAGAGGAATAGTGACGGTGCCTACAGCCTTGGAAGAAATAGTTATCGTTCTTACACACTATTAGAGCTATCTCTGGCTCGAAAGGGAGTTTAGTATGTATCAACAAAAATTGTTCATCCATTGCCTAATGATATAAAATGTCTAACAGAAAAGCAAGTTTTAAATGTAACCTAAAATCATGTCTTCTGGACAACATCTTCTATTTCATGGGCAAATTTTTATTTAAAGACTTATCGTCCGTAAAAAAAAAATAGTTTTTATGTCTAATCGGATGAGTAGAACTGGAAAGTATTACGTCCATTAATTGTAGAACTAAACATATATACATATACCGTAAACTGACTCCTTCCACAACATTTCGATGAAAAAAATCGTTCAGATGATCTATGGAACATCTAACTAACTACCTAACCACCTGCCTAAGCGTACCTTATGAAAACGTGAATGAAATGTATATTGTATTGTGTATTGATGGGTAGATCACATAACTAATGAGGAAGTATTGAATAGGATTGGGGAGAAGAGAAGTTTGTGGCACAACTTGACCAGAAGAAGGGATCGGTTGGTAGGACATGTTCTGAGGCATCAAGGGATCACCAATTTAGTATTGGAGGGCAGCGTGGAGGGTAAAAATCGTAGGGGGAGACCAAGAGATGAATACACTAAGCAGATTCAGAAGGATGTAGGTTGCAGTAGGTACTGGGAGATGAAGAAGCTTGCACAGGATAGAGTAGCATGGAGAGCTGCATCAAACCAGTCTCAGGACTGAAGACCACAACAACAACAACAACATTGAACCTAGGACGTTTGGAAGAGAGCATTCGGAAACACGTCACACGTCTCCATCATCAGGGACAACTGACTTAAAGTCACGGATCTGGAATGAATGGACTCGAAGATGAACTGAATGAAATGCAATGACATGTTGAGCCAGCAATGTAAAGGCTGTGTTTTCACCTGGAGGCGTGTTCAGGTAGCTGAAGTGTTAAGCCGACTGGTCACGATAAGTATGAGAGATGCTGGTTCCATTTCTGCTCTGGCACAAATTTTCATTTGTCACTACACAGTCGTTACATCTCAGGTTCAGTGTTTCTGAACGGTTTTCAGTCATACAATTTCGTGTCAAAGCATCTTCAGTAATATCAACTCTATTAATTCTACTAATTTCGTTTCACCGACTTTAATTCAATTAATAAGCCTACTGTGCAGAAAATTAGTCACCTACTTATATCTACGTCTACATTCATACTCTGCAAGCCATCGTCCGGCGCATGACGGAGGGTACCAGTACCACTACTAGCCATTTTCTTTCCTGTTACACTCGCAAATAGAGCGAGGGAAGTCTAGTGTCTGTACGCCTTCATACGTGCCCTATTTTCTCTCATCTTATCTTCGTGGACCTTAGGGAAATGTGCACCGTCGGCGATGTAATCGGACTGTGGTCAGCTTCCAGTGCCGGTTCTCTAAATTTAGGCAACAGCGTTCCTCAAAAAGAACGTTGCCTTTACTCCAAGGATACTCGTTTGCGTTCATGAAGCATCTCCGTAATACCTGCGTGTTGTTCGAACCTGCCGGTAACAAATATAGCAGCCCGCTCCTGAATTGCTTCGATGTCTTCCTCTGATCCGACCTGGTGAGGATGCCAAATACTGGAGCAGTAGTCAAGAATGGGTCACACTAGTCTCCTACATGCGACCTCCTTTACAGATGAACACTTTCCTAAAATTCTCCCAATGAACCGATGTCGACATTCGCCTACCATACCAATATCCTTACACGCTCGTTCCATTTCATATCGCTTTGCAACGTTACCCAAACAGCGCACTACTAATGCTATATTCGAACATTACGGGATCGTTCTTTCTACTCATCCGCATAAACTTAAGTTTTTCTATATTTAGAGCTAGCTGTCATTCCTTACAGCAACTAGAAACTTTGTCTAACTTCTAAATCATCTTGTATCTTCCTACAATCACTCAACGACGTCAGTTCCCGAACACCACAGCATCATCAGCAAACAATCGCAGACTGCTGGATTCTGTCTGCCAAATCGTTTATGTATAGAGATCAACAGCGGTCCTCTCACACTTCCCTGGGGCACTCCCAATCATACCCTTGTTTCTGATGAACACTCTCCGTTGAGGACAACATATAACGTTCTGGTACTTGAGAAGTCTTCGAGCCACTGATATCTATGAACCTGTTCCACATGCTCTTACCTCCGTTAACAGTCAGCATTGTCAAACTATTTTCGGAAATTTAGGAACATGGAATTTGCCCGTTGCCCTTCATCCATAGTTCGCAGGATATCGTGTGAGAAAGGGGCAAGTCGAGTTTTGCATGAGCATGCTCTCTAAAACCGTGTTGATCCGTAGGCAGAATCTCCTCTATCTCAAGAAGTTTATTACATTCGAATTGAATGTTCAAGAATTCTGCAGCAAACCGATGTTAATGATATTGGTCTGTAATTTTGCGGGTCCGTTCTTTTACCCTTCTTATACAGGGTGAGTCACCAAGAATAACTCCGAAAGTATGATGTTGTTGTTGTTGTGGTCTTCAGTCCTGAGACTGGTTTGATGCAGCTCTCCATGCTACTCTATCCTGTGCAAGCTTCTTCATATCACAGTACCTACTGCAACCTACATCCTTCTGAATCTGCTTAGTGTATTCATCTCTGGGTCTCCCCCTACGATTTTTACCCTCCACGCTGCCCTCCAATACTAAATTGGTGATCCCTTGATGCCTCAGAACATGTCTTACCAACCGATCCCTTCTTCTGGTCAAGTTGTGCCACAAACTTCTCTTCTCCCCAATCCTATTCAATACTTCCTCATTAGTTATGTGATCTACCCATCTAATCTTCAGCATTCTTCTGTAGCACCACATTTCGAAAGCTTCTATTCTCTTCTTGTCCAAACTATTTACCGTCCATGTTTCACTTCCATACATGGCTACACTCCATACAAATACTTTCAGAAATGACTTCCTGACACTTAAATCTATACTCGATGTTAACAAATTTCTCTTCTTCAGAAACGCTTTCCTTGCCATTGCCAGTCTACATTTTATATCGTCTCTACTTCGACCATCATCAGTTATTTTGCTCCCCAAATAGCAAAACTCCTTTGCTACTTTAAGTGTATGATAGGAGCTGAAAAGTTTGTGAGACAAAACTTACATGGGACAACGGGTGTCATAATATAATGTTGGTCTTTTTGTTGCTAGGTGGAGTCGCTTCAGAGATATGAAGGTCAACTTTGTTATTTTAAAGGGGATGCTATAGTTTGGAGCTTATTTTCTGATAGCGGCTGTCGAGACGAATCCAATGATGTGTAACGGTAAGGTCTTTGAAGGTCAACGAAGGTCACAAGGGGGGCATGAGCGTCCATTTGCCGAAGTTGTCCGAAGTGATGACCATTGGCATCAATGTAGCGCTGTAATCTTCTTATCATGGATTGAGTGGTATTCCTTATCACATCGGCACTTATCGAAGCACATGCTCTGAAAATTCTCTCTCGCATATCTTCAGGTGTAGTTGGAACGTCTTTATAAACAATATGTTTTACGAATCCTCACAAGAAAAAATCCAGAGGCGTCAAGTCTGGTGAACGAGCCGGCCACGACACATCTCCTCCGTGTCCTATCCAACGATTTGCGAGGTGTCTCTGCAACTCATTTCTAGCCATCAGCCAAAATGTGCTGGACACCCATCGTGTTGATACTACATTATGTTCCTTGTTCCTAAAGGTATTACTTCCAATAACAGACCTAATGTTTCTTGCAGGAATGTGATGTACTTCGTACCATTTAGATTTCCTTCCTGAAATAGGGGCCTATAATTCTGTCCTCCAAAACCCCGCACCATACATTCACAGACCACGGTTTTTGGAATTCAATTTGCCGCAGCTAACATGGATTTTCAGTTGTACAATAAAGCATGTTATGCAAATTAACATTTTCATGATTCGTGAATGTAGCCTCGTCAGTAAATAAAATCAAATTAATAAATGTGTCAATCCCTGAATCCGAAGTTGAGCCCATCGGCAGAATTCAGTGCAACGCATACAACCCGTACCAGTTAATTCTTGGTGGAGACTGATTTGGTAAGGATGATATTTATGGCGATGCAGAACACGGACAACATTACTCTGGCTCATGCCAGATTCCCTTGCGATTTGAAGCGAACTAACACAAGGATCTCGAATCACAGTGGCAAGAGTACCAATTTCCGTTTCCTCGTTAGTATCTTTCCTTTGCCGGATATGTTTCCGATGCGTTAAAGATCCAGTTGTTCTCAATTTATCATACATATATTTAAAGGTACGACGTCTACGGTGAGTACCTTGCGGATATCTTTCAGCGTATAAGTCTCTAGCTCTCACTGAATTTCGTTGGCATTCTCTTTAAGTGAGAAGCATATCGACTTCTTTGAAGGAATACATCATTCACATTCGCTTGATTCGATTATACTAGTCTTACCGGTCATATTAGTGTTGTATTGCGAACCGCCGAATGGTGCTTACATTTCAATGACACGTTACATGAATACGCTGTATTCAGCGAATATTCATTATTTGCACGATATACGAGAGAAAATTATCAGAGCATGTGCTTCGATAAGTGCCGAAGTGATAAGGAATACCACTCAGTCCATGATAAGAAGATTGCAGCAGTGCATTGATACCAATGGTCATCATATCGAACACCTTCTGTAAACGGACGTTCATGCCACCTTCTTGACTTTCGTTGACCTTCAAAGACCTTACTGTTACACATCATTGGATTCGTGTCGAAAGCCGCTATCAGAAAATAAGTACCAAACTATAGCATCCCATTAAAAAAACAATGTTGACCATATCTCTGACGCGACCCCACCTAGCAACAAAAAACCAACGTCAAATTATTGTCCCATACAACATTTGTCCCACAAACTTTTCAGTTACTATCGTTCTTTCGGAGTTATTCTTGGTTGCAATAGTTATGACTCACCCTGTATATAGGAGTTACTTGTCCTTTTTTCCTGCCGCTTGGGACATTGCGCTGGACAAGGAATTCGCGATCAATGCAAGCTAAGTAAGGGGGCAGTGCCACAGAGTAGTAGTCTTTGTAAAACTGAGTTGGGTTTCCATGCGACCCTCATCTTCATGACGAGTGTGCTCTCTTCTAAACGACAAAAGATGTGTTCACATTGTAAAGTACCCCTTATTTTTAGATAAGAGGGCATTTTACTTTACTGCGAGATTTGCTATTTCACATGTGTGTAGTGAGTGTATCACCGCTGCGGTACGTATGGAGTAAGCAGCAAGCGGTAGGTTTCCACTCCAAGTAGTAGAGGTGGTTGGCCATCTGTCGCTTTCAGAGCCAGGGGGATGAGATGCCGATGCAGAAATCTCTGTGACGTCGGCAAAGAGATACTTAGGGAACGCTCATTTATTCTGGCTCGAATCGAGTAACTGTTATTAATAAATATTTGCTTTTTACCCCTCAGACATTAGGAGGATCCACTATCTTTGAGTAATTTTACAATGCCAGGAAACGTTGATATTAATCAATAAACGAATAACTTTGTCCCAAACGAAGATGTGCGATCTTATACGAGCTATAGTTAACAGACTGGACGCCATAGTCGGCAGTCGTCGATGGGATGCCTTTCGATCTAGTCATGCGGTAGACCATCCACTCGGACCGTTAATAGTTAGCTTATAATCAGTGTAAACAAGTTCACTTTACGGTGTTTCTTAAATAAACGCTCTGTATTAGCACCCCGTGTAAAAATTATTTCCACAAAAAAGTTCTTCCAACTTCATTACGTAAAAAATAGACGTTATAATTGCACTTTCAGAATCCGACGGCGGTGTTACGCCTCTGCAAAGGGACGTAAAACTGCGAGAGCATCTCCACGTTACAGGTAGGAAGAATTCCTATGCTGCGGCTCACTAAGTCAGCTCAAGGACTGGCTTAATTATCGCAAGACTCGGATGGCAAAGTCTGGACAGTTATAGTGTACCCGCCTCATACCCCCATCTACGGACTCACAGGCTAAACTGAGACGTTTTTGGAAGTTTGACTGACTGATTGATTTTATCAGGAAAGCAAAGACATTGGTCAAACCCGCTGCTGTCCGCACCGAAACATAGTTTACTCTGTGGTATCGTTCCATGTATCTCTAGCAGAACCAACCAATGCCCTTGACCAGTGCAAGGAGATCCTTTACTACTGCTTTGCTAGACACAATTTCTTCAGGTCTGGTTGATCCTGCTTAGCCATTACAGGCAGAGGTAGCAGCGCACCCACTGCTGGAATGGAAACCATGCTGGACACGCCCCCATTACACCTGTGGGTAAAGGTAGAGCACACCGGTTTAAGACTGGCAAAAACTCACTGGGGTATCCTGGATCTCACACTAAAATTCTGAGTGAGATAGACATGGGTATGGTTGGGGAAATGCCGGCCGACTATACAGTGTGAGTCACCTAACATTACCACTGGATATATTTCGTAAACCACATCAAATACTAACGAACCGATTCCACAGACCGAACGTGAGGAGAGGGGCTAGTGTAATTGGTTAATACAAACCATAAAAAATGCACGGAAGTATGTTTTTTAACACAAACCTGCGTTTTTTTAAATGGAACCCCGTTAGTTTTGTTAGCACATCTGAACATATAAACAAATACGTAATCAGTGCCGTTACGTAGGGATCCAAAGGGAACGGTTATGGACCCTAGGTACAGAAGAGACTGGAACAGCACATTACGTCCACATGCTAACACCTTTTTATTGGTCTTTTTCACTGACGCACATGTACATTACCATGAGGGGTGAGGTACACGTACACACGTGGTTTCCGTTTTCAATTGCGGAGTGGAATAGAGTGTGTCCCGACATGTCAGGCCAATTGATGTTCAATGTGGTTGCCATCATTTGCTGCACACAATTGCAATCTGTGGCGTAATGAATGTCGTACACGCCGCAGTACATCTGTGTAATGTCGCCGCAGGCTGCCACAATACGTTGTTTCATATCCTCTGGGGTTGTAGGCACATCACGGTACACATTCTCCTTTAACGTGCCCCACAGAAAGAAGTCCAGAGGTGAAAGATCAGGAGAACGGGCTGGCCAATTTATGCGTCCTCCACGTCCTATGAAACGCCCGTCGAACACCCTGTCAAGGGTCAGCCTAGTGTTAATTGCGGAATGTGCAGGTGTACCATCATGCTGATACCACATACGTCGACGCGTTTCCAGTGGGACATTTTCGAGCAACGTTGGCAGATCATTCTGTAGAAACGCGATGTATGTTGCAGATGTTTGGGCCCCTGCAATGATGTGAGGAGCAATGAGGTGGTCGCCAATAATTCCGCACCATACATTTATAGTCCACGGTCGCTGTCGCTCTACCTGTCTGAGCCAGCAAGGATTGTCCACGGGCTAGTAATGCATGTTCCGTAGATTCACTGCCCCGTGGTTTGTAAAACCAGCCTCATCGGTAAACAGGTAGAACTGCAGCGCATTCTCTGTTAATGCCCATTGACAGAATTGCACTCGATGATTAAAGTCATCACCATGTGATTGCTGATGTAGCGACACATGAAACGGGTGAAAGTGGTGACGATGCAGTATGCGCACGACACTGCTCGCCGACCGTGGCCCGTGTTTGTTACAACACGCAACTGAACGTCGGAGGTTTCAAGCGTCAACTTTAGGTTACAATATCTCCGGATGTAATTAACATTTTACAATGCAACAAACGTCACTGATTATGTATTTCTTTATATGTTCAGATGTGTTAATAAAACTAGCGTGGTTCCATTTTAAAAAAACGTAGGTTTGTGTTAAAAAACATACTTCCGTGCATTTTTGTATGGTTTGTATTTAACAATTACACTAGCCCCTCTCCTCACGTTCGGTCTGTGGAATCGGTTCGTCAGTATTTGATGTGGTTTACGAAATATATCCAGCGGTAACGTTAGGTGACTCACCCTGTATAATAACTCCCAGCTGTTTCACCAAGCCTTTCAATGTAGTAATTGGCGGTCCCTGGTCACTCAGGGATTAGTGGTAATGAGCAAGCCGATAGGATGGTCGGGATAGGGACGATGACATCATTTACTGGACCGGAACCTGTTCTGACAATCACCAAGGCGATGATCAAACAGACAAGCAGACAGCATGTAGAATATTAGGCTAAGGTCCAAAAGCAAAAACATGACAAGGTATTGATGCCGAAGCCATGTTGTAAGAGAAGTCTCTCAATCCTGGGCTTGAACAGGACAGAAATGAAACTCATGGTTGGACTATTTCCAGGCCATAGGAATGTCAAAAAACACCCACATATAATGGGAATAATAGAGGAAGACCCCAAATGTAGGATGTGTGGTGTGGGTGAGGAAACCGCATGACATTGACTTCGAATGCGAGGCATTGGAGATAAAATGACACAGAATAGTTCTGGAGGTTTAGTACGAGAGGGGGATTCTTGCGGCACGGGCAGCTGAAGTGTGGCAGTCAACATTTCTGCTGTTTGATAGCTAAAACGAAACTGATCATCGGCGATTGCTTCATCTGGGTACCGCATAGCGGAAGAATCTTCGCGGTTTTCTTCCTCGCCAAGGCTAGGGGTGGTGTGGCGCGGTATCAAGTGTGATGCTTCCTGAGGACGTCGAGTTTTCGTGCGGTGTGTTTAAGGGCTGTGTCTTGTCTGCTGCTTGAGTGCCAGCTCTGTAATTTCTAGCGAGTGTGGCCTCTGGATGTCTGGATTAGAGGGAGCGGCTCTTTCCTGCCAGCTCGCGTCTCCCGGGGCTGTCGCCTTTTGACCCAGGCATCACTCCCTGCACTGCCTCGGACCGAGATAAGGAGCAGATCCCCCTTATCTGCGCCGGCGGTGGCTACCGCGTCAGTCGGTTTGTCGGATTCACCCAACCGTTCGTCGGGGGCTTCAGTTTTATTGCCGTCTGCTCAGCCCGGTTTAGATAAGCTGCCGCAATCCCGAATAACCTTCTACAGGAAGCTCACTTACGTATTCTCCGGCAAATATTAGGCATTGCTCCTCCATCTGTTTTTGCCTGAACTATAATGAGGTGAACGTAGATATGACGCGTGTTTTTTAAGTATCACTTCGAAATAAAGACAAAACAAGTAGGCTTTTCTTAGCAATTTTATTTTTAGATGAAAGCCTGCACTTTTCTACTTTTCTGCATAATTCCCACCAATATAAAGGCACTTATCGTATCGTACAACCAGCTTTGAATATTATCCTCATCCTCGTAGAAATCTGCCACCTGAGCATAAATTTCGATAAATGCTTTGTAACAGTTGTATGAAGCACACTTCTTGACACTTGAGGAAATTCATCACATAACTTCGAAATTGTAACGCGTAGATCTCTCTCATTTTGTCATCAACTTTCTGCACCAAATCGTCAGAGATGACTGAAGCTCGCTCAACTCGTTCCTCGTCATGCACATTCATCCGGCCACCTTGAAAAGCTGTCACCCATTTCCGTACCATTCCAATGCTCTTAAGTGTCAAGATTTGTGTATTATGCAATTGTTACGGCAAGGAAAGCGTTTCTGAAGAATAGAAATTTATTAACATCGAATATAGATTTAAGTGTAAGGAAGTTTTTCCTGAAAGTATTTGTATGGGGTGTAGTCCAGTATTGATGTGGAACATGGACGATAAACAGTTTAGGTAAGCAGAGAAAAGAAACTTTTGAAATGCGGTGCTACAGAAGAATGCTGAAGATTAGATGGGTAGACCATGTAACTAATGAGGAGGTTCTGAATAGAATTGGGGAGAACAGGAATTTGTGGGCCGACCGTTGTGGCCGAGCGGTTCTAGACACTTCAGTCTGGAACCACGCGACCGCTACGGTCGCAGGATCGAATCCTGTCTCGGGCATGGATCTGTGCGATATCCTTAGGTTAGTTAGGTTTAAGTAGTTCTAAGTTCTAGGGGATTGATGACCTCAGATGTTAAGTCCCATAGTGCTCAGAGCCATTTTTGAACCAGAAATTTTTGGCACAACTTGACTACAAGAAGCGATCCGTTGGTAGGACACGTTCTGAGGCATCAAGGGACTACCAGTTTAGTACTAGAGGGAAGCGTGGAGGGTAAAAATCGTAGAGGGAGACCACGAGATGAATACCCTAAGCAGATAGAGAAGGATGTAGTTTGCAGTAGTTCCTTGGAGATGAAGAGGCTTACACAGGATAGAGCAGCATGGAGAGCTGCATCAAACCAGTCTCAGGACTGAAGACCACAAGAATAACAACAGAACTTTTAAATTATCGAAAGTTATCCTGAGGCAGCAGTTTTCTACAAGGATGGTGTTCAAATCTGATTCTACAATATGATACGTGCCATAATATTGGTGGGAATGAGGTAGAAAAGTAGATTAAATTGCAGGATTTCATGCAAAAATAAAATTCCTCAAAAAAGTCTACTTGTTTTATTTTTATTTCAAAACGATACTTACTTAGAAAAACACGCCTCGTCGTTACCTTAGAAAACGAGTTTACTGTTAATAAACACCCTTTTTCATAAATTGATTCCCTTTTTCTTTACTACCTATCTGAAATACATGATACTGTGGAATTACATCAGGCACATAACATGGGGAAAAAGGTATGCTGAACTTTCAACTTTCTTGACTTCTCCTAAAATGAACATACAAATTTCAGGGTCCTCAGAGAGCTGTAGATGCAAGACATTAACTCTTCGTTCCGCACTATTTATAAAACATCATTAATAATCATTTTAATACGCAGGTCTGGTCAAGAAATACGGGAAAATGTTTAAAAAATACTTTACTTATATTTTTTGATAAGTTGTGTATTTGGAAAACAAGCTCAGACTGATGGTCAATTCTTTTACCCCATTCTATTCAAATAAGCAAAGAAATCGGAAAGTTCTCTGACTGAAAACACAGAAAAATCCAGTTCAGACTCTGCTTTTCAGATGTGCAAATCTGCGTCATGAAGGCTTAATATTGGTTACTTATTCCAACGTGCTATAGATATACTCTCTCATCCAAAAAGAGTTAATATTCCTCATAATAGTTGATTGTGCTATATTGCACATGAAAGTCGTATTCAATAAATTGGCAATCTATTTACGTGTTGTTGTGATCTATTACATTGCGGTGGCAGTTCTTACTGTACCCTTCAAATTAATGTAAAACGACTGTAATAAAGTTTCGTTTCATTTAGTTTATGAATTTATTGCAGGGAAAAAGATTGTATCGCTCTATGCGTTCAAATAGTTTAAACATTAATCTGGTACATCTTGTACAGTTTTGGAACCGTTAGGGTATCTTTGATATATCTGTTTCACTAACTTAATATAACAAAACCAAATTATAAAGTTGTCTGCTAATAAGATGCGTAATGTTTGAAGCTCAGACCATTCTTTTAGTGTTTCTTAACAGGGTAAATGAAGCATGAGTGTGTGCCACAGAACAAAACATTCTCGGAATAGAGTGCAGAAGACCGCAGGCAACGCAAGCGCATATGAATGCAATAGTATACTGTCTAAAGTGCTTCAACTCAGACGCTTCGATCTAGACAGCCCTGTCGTATACGTTTTCTTATCACCCAGCATAGACCAAAGGCTTAATCGCCGCTCAACGCACTCCTTGTTGTGAGTCCGTGCATCCGTTGGTTAACAGGTACAGCTTGATACGTTAGTAACAAACTCATGACTTTTGTCAGTATAAGTGCAGCAGTTAATTCCATAAATTATCTGGGAGTACGCATTAGGAGTGATTTAAAATGGAATGATCATATAAAGTTGATCGTCGGTAAAGCAGATGCCAAACTGAGATTCATTGGTAGAATCCTGAGGAAATGCAATCCGGAAACAAAGGACGTAGGTTACAGTACACTTGTTCGCCCACTGCTTGAATAATGCTCACCAGTGTGGGATCCTTACCAGATAGGGTTGATAGAAGAGATAGAGAAAATCCAACGGAGAGCAGCGCGCTTCGTTACAGGATCATTTAGTAATCGCGAAAGCGTTACGGAGATGATAGATAAACTCCAGTGGAAGACTCTGCAGAAGAGACGCTCAGTAGCTCGGTACGTGCTTTTGTTGAAGTTTCGAGAACATACCTTCACCGAGGAGTCAAGCAGTATATTGCTCCCTCCTACGCATATCTCGCGAAGAGATCATGAGGATAAAATCAGAGAGATTAGAGCCCACACAGAGGCATACCGACAATCCTTTTCGCGAACAATACGAGACTGGAATAGAAGGGAGACCCGATAGAGCTACTCAAGGTACCCTCCGCCACACACCATCAGGTGGCTTGCAGAGTATGGATGTAGATGGAGATGAAGTGTACGAGGAGAATGGAACAAGAACGCACAAAACCACAAGTTCAGATATTCGACAGAGAGGTTCCGCACGAGTTGTGTTTGTCCATGTTAGTATAACAAACTCATGCGAAAGATCTCATGATCCCTTAAAAACTAAAAGATGTTGAATTCGAGTCCGTAGTTATTAACACGGAAAGAGGGTAGCACTCGGCACGATACCAAATAAAATTACTTACGCCAATGTGTTAAGTGTTGAATAGTCAAGTAATATGGGTTCGATGTTGCTAGAAATGACATCAGTATTATGAAGACGTCACCTCAGACGAAGCTGATTGAATCAGGTGGTAGCAACTGTCTTAAATACGTGCTCTGCCCACGAGGGAAGCAACAAAAAGAACGTGGAAGAGAGCATATGCAGTATAGTGTGACAATGCGGCCCCCTTCCTCCCTCTTACCCTCTCTCACTCTCTTCCATTAAAACTCACGAGTTTGCACTGTTGAATGGAAAGAAATTTTCCGATATTCGCGCTGTGAGTGTAATCTTTGTATTACTGAACTCTGGTACGGAATTTGCGATTATTTGTCTCGTACGTGTGACTCAGCATTGCAGAAGGCGCGATGCCAAGTCAGTGTGTTTACGTGCCATGCTTCATTCTGTGAGGTCGTGTTTTCAGTCTACACTGACCTTTGTACAAGGGCAATGTATCTGACGAGGATCCTGACTTTCGATTTAAAAAAAAAATAAAAAAAAGATGATCGTAACGGAAAGAGCCCTATGTATTACAGCTAACAGCTGCATTTCCCCTACACAACCTTACAAAACGTAGATTTCATCTCGGAAACTGTTGATGTCGTAGCCACTTTTGTTGATACCCTTGAGATACATCTGACGCAATTTCACTAATATACGTACATTGAAGTGATAGAGATCTTGGGGTAGCGATATGCACATACACAGATAGCGGTAGTATCGCGTGCACAAGGTATAAAAAGCCAGTGCATCGTCGGAGCTGTCATTTGTACTCACATGATTCAGGTGAATTCCGAGGTGATTATGGTCGCACGACGGCAGTTAACAAAGTTGGAACACGGAATGGTAGTTGCAGCTAGACGCATGAGACATTCCATTTCGGAAACTGTTAGGTTATTCAATATTACGAGATCCACAGTGTCAAGAACGTGCCGAGAATACCAAATATCAGACATTACCTGTCACCACGGACAACGCAGTGGCCGACGGCCTTCACTTAACGACCGAAAGCAGCGGCGTTTGCATAGTGTTGTCAGTGCTAAGAGACAAGCAACACTGCGTGTAATAACCGCAGAAATCAACTCGGAAAAGTACGACGAACGTATTCATTAGGACAGTGTGACGACATTGGGCTTTAGTGGGCTATGGCAGCAGACAACCGACGCGAATGTCTTTACTAACAGCACGACATCGCCTACAGTGCTTCTCCTGGGCTCGTGACCACATCGGTTGCAACCTAGACGACTGGAAAACCGTGGCCTGGTCAGATGACTCTTGGTTTCAATTCGCAAGAACTGACGGTAGGGTTCGAGTGTGGCGCAGACCTCATGAAGCCGTGGCCCAAAGTTGTCAACAAAGCACTGTGCCAACTGATGTGGGCTGTGTTTACACGGAATAATGGAATAGACTGGGTCCTCTGGTCCAACTGAACCGATCATTGACTGGAAATATGTTCAGCTAGCTTGAGATAGCTTGTAGCTATTTATGGACTTCATGTTCTCAAACAACGATGTCATGTCACCAGGCCACAATTGTTAGCGATTGGTTCGAAGAAGATTCTGGCCAGTTCGAGTTTGTCCACCCAAATCGCCCTTCGTGAACCACATCGAATGTTTATGAGACATAATCAAGAGGTCAGTTTGTGCACAAAATCCTGCGCTGACAACACTTTCGTAATTATGAATGGCTATAGTGGCAGCATGGCTCAGTATTTCTGCTGGAGACTTCCAACGACTTGCTGAGTTCATGCCATGTCGAGTCGCTCCACTACGGCGGGCGACAGGAGGTCCGATACCATTTTAGGAGATATCCTATGACTTTTGTCACCTCACTGTATAAATGGTGTTCCGCGGTGTCAAAAGTGTTTCGGAATAGAAATGACTACGGGAAATGGAAAGTTGTGTTGATCTGTCAGTAAACGTTTATATCTGCATATTTCATGATCTTCTCTTAGCAAGTCTTGTATTTTTAGACACACCTCAGAGAAACTTCTGGAGTCGTTTTTACTGGGCAAGGTAGTGACCGTCCTTGGATGCATGTAATGAGCTTGCTATTTCTGGTGTCGTCTCAGCATACACGGAACTGGGATTGCGTTACCTTGAACAATGAGGCGGATTACTGGACGCAGATTGTGGACGTCACTTGGGAGTGCTTGAAACTTGTGGGGTAGTAGTGAATTAAAATGTCTTGATGCCTGAAATAACTATCATGTAGCCTAGGAGAAGCTAATGGGGACTTAGCACTGAGACTTGTTTTGGCCCTGTTACTTGTTCCAAGCTCTCTGACACGGTGATAATGCCCTTCTCCAATTCTCTCTGAACTGGGCAGGAGCATAGCAGACAGTTTTGCCACACCACTAGGTCTGACTGATCGATGAGGTCAAATGGGGCTAACTTCTAGGAGGAGGTCGATGGGACTTTATCTTCCTCCCACACTCTGGAAGACTTCACTGTTTATCTAATCATACTTGGTCCCTAAAACGCTTAGCATCTGGGGAGTCACGATGTCGGTTTTGATCTTGGAAACGATCTGGACACTTTCTTTCAGTCTGGTGACTTGAATTCGCCAATGTATAGGCCTGGACGACTGATACACATGCGTCAAGCTGCCTATGATACACTCTGTGAAGATTCTGCAATTGTATCATTTAAACTTGGGGTCTGCTGTGGTGGCACCAGTTCTACATGGTTCCCCTTAGACGCTGGTCTTTAGGTGGAAAAATCTGCTCGCCAGTGGCTAAAGGTACTCCTTTTCAGGTGTCTGACCAGTTCGACCTTGAGGGTAATTTTTCTGAGTCAGATACTGCCAGTAGCGTGTGGGGCTTGTAGGTGGGTTAAAATGGTTCAAATGGCTCTGAGCACTATGGGACTCAACATATTAGGTCATAAGTCCCCTAGAACTTAGAACTACTTAAACCTAACTAACCTAAGGACATCACACACACCCATGACCGAGGCAGGATTCGAACCTGCGACCGTAGCAGTCCCGCGGTTCCGGACTGCAGCGCCAGAACCGCTAGACCACCGCGGCCGGCGACTGTAGGTGGGTTACTTTTGGGTACAGGCTAGAGGAACTTCCGAGTTCCACCTTCCAGTGGGATAACTGCATGTGTACTATTGGCTTCCAGGAGCTAATTATGTGACACTTTGCGCTGCTAAGGGGTCCAGCCGGTCATTCAACGAACGTGTCTGAGACCAAATGGAAGACAGCTTCGCCTGGGGTATAGTTCAAGGAATTTGGAGCGTCAATTGCAACAGATACACCACGATATGACTTGAGAACGCATCAGACGTCCCTAGGTTCGCGTCCAGTCGTATCGATGCCATTCATTTGAAAGTGGCGTAACTCCTTTTGAAATGCCTCAGTGAGAAAAAGATTAGCGAAAAGTAAACGAGCATTGCAGTCTGAGGCTGTTATATGTTTTGGGTTATTAAGCCCGACTACGGGCCTAGATTGGAAGACTGACAGTTACTTCTTGCGTGACACATTAAACACAATACTTCATTTATCTGTTTGTGACCTAAGTTACGGAAAGCTTCTGCGACTGAACTTCTGGGATGCCCATCCATCGTCGCTGATTGTGTTACGACTGTCAGCCATGGAGTCAGTTAACGTTCGGCCTTGTTCAGGGCCACCATCTGCCGCGCTCCTCCAATAAAGCTCTATACCAGCCACAATCTCTTGCGGAAGTATCCGCCGCAGGTTGGGATTGGCGAAGTCACGTGCCACGCCAGAAGTCACGTGCCAAACATGTATTTGATGGCATGTCTAAACATGGATCCCACCATCCGGTACGCTGTAGTCTTGATAAATGAACTCAGTGAACGGAGTTTCAAACATATATTGAAATCTAAATAGCAGTGATTATAAGGAGAGAGCTTCTTCATCCATTACATACTAAAATATTTTGTGCAGCTGCATGTTCTGATTCTCAGAAGTGTTGCTAAGGAGCCTCCCATAAACTCAGTTCGTGAGAGAGGTGCGTAACTCGTTGGGCTGTCTTCTTTTTTTTTTTAATACTGTCGTATCACATAGAAAAGGTGACTGTATGAGTTCATGCACTGATGTATACTTTCGGGAGAAGTGAGTTACAAATTTTATTTTATTTTTATTTGGTTATTTATTTTTTTCGTGTTCTGGTGGTTCCTGTTCTGAATATATCTAGAATATGGAACGTGTCAGTTTTACAAATTTGTTACGATATTATGTTATAGTACTAATCAGTTTGATATTAAGGTATCTACAGCTTAGCTTCTACTATAGAAAAATAAATTGTTCAATTAAAAATATTACAGAAAATTTATTACAGAAAAATAAATACGATTACACTAATAAATAGACAAAATCACAAATAAAGATCTAGGAATTTATATGAGAGTTACAGGTACAAAGGTACTATCCATTGTGGTTTGGGAATATTCTATGGTGTAAAATGACCGTTGTAATAAGAACTGGCTTAAGTGTTTTTTTATTTTGTTTTGTTTAACAAGAGCCTATCATCTCCTAAACACTTAATCTGTAAAGGGAGGGCATTAGAAATCTTACAGTCATTGAAGTGGACCCCCTTCTGAACCATACTCAGGACTGCATGTTCACAGTGGATACCCTCTTTTCTTCTAGCATAGTAACTATGATACATACTATTAGGCTTGAAAAGGGGCTTTTTACCCCCTTGAAACGCTCAAGGGACAATATATATATTTGAAGATTTCAGGTTCCTTAAAAAGGCTTCCACATGTGAGTGCCACTCTCGATTCTTATGGCCGTTTTCTGTGCACATAGAACTTTTCTATCAAGTGGTTGATTTCCCCAAAATATGATTCCATATGCCATAATAGGCATCTAAATAACTGTAATAATCTGATTTAATGGTTTCCGTATTTCTATAACAGCAGATAATGCGTAAAGTATAAGTTGCAGATTTCAGCCTTCTGCACAGATCCAGGATGCGGCTTGACCAGTTTAGTTTGATATCAGTATGTAAGCCCAGGTGTTTTGAATTATCCACTCCTGCTGTCTGCTGGTCACATAGACCTTCTCCTGTTTCTTCATCATTAGGTGTTATGTGCAACTGAAAATAGTTTGTTTTACTGTAATTAACAGAAAGACCATTTCTGTTAAGCCAATTCAGAAGATCCAGAAGCCGGCCGGTGTGGTCGAGCGGTTCTATGCGCTTCAGTCTGGAACCGCGCGACTGCCACGGTCGCAGGTTCGAATCCTGAGCATACTGCTCAGAGTCAATATCCAGAATCTTATTCGTTGACACCTGAATGTTGTCTACTGAGCCATCAATGAGTAGCGCAGTATCATAACAAAAGATGGTGAATTTACAATATTCTGTACAAAGACGTAGATCATTAACAAAAATAATAAAAAGTAGGGGGCCCAGAAAGGAGCCCTGTGGCACTCCACATGAGACGATACACCATTCAGATGATGCTGAGACACCACCTAGACTATTTGGTATAACCTTCTGTTTTCTATTTGATATACGCGAATCAAGCCACTTCCTTGCTGCACCACTTATATCTAGATATACAGCTTTGTGTAAAAGTATTTGGTGACTAACACTGTCAAACGCTTTTGATAGGTCACAAAATACTCCAAACGTCTTCATCTTTTTGTTGATGGACTCCAAAATATTTGAAGCAAATGCAAACATTGTATCTTCTGTTCATAGCTCCATCTGAAATCCAAACTGATTTTTGTTTGCTGATATTATGCTCACCGAGGTACTTAACAATCCTGACATGCATTAGTTTCTCTTAAACCTTAGAAAAATTTGTCAGTAGTGAGACTGTCCGGTAATTTGTCGTATCTGCCTTATCTCCCTTCTCATGCAGAGGTTTCTTCAAAATCACTGCAACCGAATGCCGTGATGTATCCTCCAACATCTGCAGCTACGATATTCGGTGGTTTCTTCGAAATCACTGTAGATGAATGCCACGATGGCGTCTTTTACAAGACCAAAGCCGATTAAATTCCCCAGCCTGATCCAATAAGGGCCAGTACACTGTTTCTAATTAATTATCTCCATGTCGACAGGACGTCAGGTCCTAAATTTCCTTCTACAGATGGTAGCGTCCTTTGCAGTCATCATCTTTTTTATCGCTACGGTTCAGCGGCACGGCGAGCTGTAACGTTACTTTTCTCTGACGCTCTCCGTCACTATACTGTCTTGAACCATTGGTTTCCCTCTTTGCGTTGTAGCTGACATTACGTTTCGAAAGCTCGTGCGATAGGACCTGACTGAAACATTTTGCTAGAGATATCGTTCCTGCAGAAATCTGTATCTGTATTCTTGAATTCCTTAGTTATAAACAGCAGTTTGCAATTACATGTTCCTGTTCTTTTCTTTTGTAAATCCTATGTGCAAGAAATCAAGTCGTGATTACACTCACAACGTCAGTTTCTTTGATTACATTTCTTTGCGTTCTAGGAAAGTAATCTACTTTAATAAGTAATGTATTTTCGTGTTTCTTCAGCTCATGATACTAATGTTATCATTTTAATTTTCAGAGATATCGCCCTCCTTTGCTGTGGTGGCAGTTTGTTTGATTGTAACGTAGAGAAGTTAGGTCTGGTTCCACGTCATTATGTGTTTACCATTAGCCTCAGAAGGACAAACCAGGAGCTACTGGAAGAAGGAATAGTGGCTCTGCTTTCGAAAGCCGAAATTAAAGAGGACGCAGTTTGTTGACCATTTGTCACGTAACGTTGCTTACAAAAGACACCTCGGATATAGGATGAAGGAATGGTCGGTCGGTCGGCGCGCATCTAATGCAGGATGAAGGGGCTGAGCCGTTTATTTTATTTTAAGGCGAAGCAACATCCATGTACATGAAATGAAACAGCACCTTACCGAAGTCACGTGTTCTTATATAGTTTACTTTGCATCAGTAAGTGGTGAGGGTCGGAGAAATAAGTTTCGAGTTTAATGTCCCATCGACTACGCGGTCATTAGAGACGAATTGCGACCTCGAATTGGACAGGATGGGGCAACAAATGGGCCACGTCCTTGTTAGAGAAGTTTCCCAGCATTGACCTTACGTGAGTAATGGAAGTCACACGACACCTAAATCTGGATCTAGATGCCCCTGTAGGGATCTGAACTACTATTCATCTTAACGGGAGTCCACTCCCAACCAGTTACAGTTAGGCGTGTCCGAAGTGTAGCTTGTTAAAGAGAGTTTAGCAGGCCACAGAAATGACATATTGCCGACAATACAACCCGGCGGCACTGCTGGCCACACAAATTGCAGCCATATATTAGGCGACATTGCCAACCACTGCTAGCAATACAGTTCCGGTTCAGATGTGTACAGCCGCACTGCCGCGAAATAGATGAAAGCGAGTCTAGTGGAAGTGAGTGTGACTCTACTGCTCTTGCATTCAATAAGAAGACAAGTTAAGAGGAAAAATAGAAATCGGGCTTGGAAGATGCGGTGTTCCTTTTTCCCTTTCTTAAAGTAAGCGAACTGCTTCAAGAAATGTCTCGTAAACGGATGCTGACCTTTACCAGAATGTTGAAACACAATGTAGAAAAATCTTAAAAGCAACTGGTCCAAGGGTTGTTATGACCACAGAATATGAAAGACTGTATTAGGTTACAACCGTCTTGTCGATCACTCTTCGATTCTGGCTACCATTGATTCATACAGAAAAAAAAAACAACTCTCCGTCTTCAGGCCACAAGTGGCCATCGGGACCATCCGACCGCCGTGTCATCCTCAGTTGAGGATGTGGATAGGAGGGGCGTGTGGTCAGCACACAGCTCTCCCGGTCGTTATGATTGTTTTCTTTGACCGGAGGCGCTACTATTCGGTCGAGTAGCTCCTCAATTGGCATCACGAGGCTGAGTGCACCCCGAAAAATGGCAACAGCGCATGGCGGCTGGATGGTTACCCATCCAAGTGCCGGCCACGCCCGGCAGCGCTTAACTTCGGTGATCTCACGGAGATCGGTGTATCCACATTGATTCAAACAGAAATTTGCTGTATCTCCTCGAAGTGAACTTCCCGTCGATTTCTCTCTTCGTATCAGGCATTTGCAATGCTTTGGTAGAATTACTCAATGAGTTCATTAACATAGTTTGAAATAACAACGAAATTTGTATATTAATATTTTATTGTGGATCACCAATAAATGAGAACTCTATCAGTTTTATGAATATGATGTAACTACGACCAGAGGTATGGGAAGTGAAACGTAATGTATACAACGGCCTTAATAAAGAAGACAACTAACAAGTTGCTACCCACAAACACCGAAACACACATGATGAAGTATAAAAAAAATGTTTAAAACGTGTAAAATACAATCATTACTCAATACTGCCAATCCACTACCTTGATGAAGCTTAAAAAGTGTTTAGAAGGATCACTACATAGAATACAAATATGGTTCCCTATCGCTCATACGGACGAATTGTCGTATCATCATACGTGGCAGTGTCATTGAACTGTCCATAATGAAATCCCAAAATCCACGACGAGCTGCATTATGGCACCGAATCCGTCAGCAACCCAGAAGTTTCTACGCTGAAACCATCCATTCCCTTCTTGTGCATTTGAATTAGTGTAGCAACGTCGATGGCAATATTGTATAGTTATATTGTTCCACATGAACAGTAACTATAATATTTATGACATATATAGGGCGATTTTTTCCACCATTACAAACTCTAGGGATTGATCGAAGAGAGGATGCGGAACAAAAAAGGTCTAATGAACTTATGTCCGGAAATGCATGGTTTCCGTGCTAGAGAACATTTTCTCAATCATACATTGTTACAGAGACTGCGGTCTAATACGCCCTGTACCGTACAGCCACAGCTGCAGTATGTATGGTTTCCTCATAGGGGGCCGGCCTCGGTGGCCGAGCGGTTCTAGGCGCTTCAGTCCGCAACCGCGCGACTGCAACGGTCGCAGGTTCGAATCCTGCCTCGGGCATGATATGTACATTAGCCACATTTTGTTCAGTTGTTATTTTAGCATTATGTAGTGATTTCAGTTTTTGCACGTTTCTGACCCTTCTATTCACATGTCAAGCCGGTTCAATCAATGAATTCTAAGCACGACTACCGTGCGGACAGAACCGGTAATCTACGAGTGTCCCAGAAATTCATTTCGAGCCACTAAACCTTGTTTAAAATTGGCCTTCAGTGTCATCTGAAGTAGTACAAAAGACAATTTGATTTACTTTTGACGCATAGAATGGCTGACGCCATAATAAATACGTCACACGTCACCATAGTCACCTCAGCTGGCGGTGGCTGTATTTTACTGAGATGAGGCGGTTATTGGCAGAAAGAAGGGAGCTACAGCCGGTGGTTTGGTTTCACTGCTACAGACGACACAGTGTATCTTGTTTTCTGCGTAATAGTGTGGTGGCAACAGTAATGACAGCTACACCGAAATGGCGTAGATCTGACTTACGCTATGTACAGCACACATGCCCATGCCAAAGGGACGACTTGACTCCGACCGGGGGGGGATACCGCGCGAATCGTGGCAAGGCGCGTAAGACCGCGCTGCGGCTACACCGTATTATGACATTATGTAAAGTTTTTGTTTGTTATTCAGTCATTGAAGACCAGCTCAGAAATCATACCAGATGGCTACAGTTAAAGTACAATTCCTCACGGAGGTGCTGTGTTGGCTGTAATTATCTTATGGCAGCGAAAATTGATAGATATGCTAATGCGTTAATGTGGAACCCATTTACACAATAGTTCCAATTTTGGCCATCAGTTGCAAACCTGGCGCTGTACATCCACGCCGCCGGATCACAAGCAATTACGTGAGAGAAAACAATGCAGATCCAGAAGAGAGAGTGAAACTGTTTTATGTGAACGGCAGCAATTACAGTGCTGCTTTGAGAGAATATCGCCGAATGAAACGTCTGAGGATGTGCGCGATGTCATTAAATAATTTAAAGAAGATGATCATAAAATTCGCAAACACGGGTGAGCTTGGTGTGGCACGTGAAAGAGGAGGCCGTCCTATCACCGTTGAAGTTACTGACGAGGTTTCTGTTGCTGTAACTACAATGCGGCACGTACCCAGGTAGTGCAAGTGCAAGTGCAGGGGCACGAGGATTTCCATCCCATGGTCAACAGTACGGGAAGTTTGCAGTCTATAATACACTGGTACCCGTTCAAGATCCAGACGGTGCAGCAACTGAAACTTCGTGATCCGCAGCACCGTTCTAAATTTGCTCTTCGGTTTCTGGCAAGGGTCGAAGTTGATGACATGTGGCCAGGCAATATTATACGGAGTGATGAGACACACTTTTCACAACATTGTGCAATGAATATACAGAACTGCCGAATCTAGGGTACTGTTAAACCGCTTGTTGTGCGCCATATATGTGGTGGTGGTGGTGGTGGTTAGTGTTTAACGTCCCGTCGACAACGAGGTCATTAGAGACGGAGCGCAAGCTCGGGTTAGGGAGGGATTGGGAAGAAAATCGGCCGTGCCTTTTCAAAGGAACCATCCCGGCATTTGCCTGAAACGATTTAGGGAAATCACGGAAAACCTAAATCAGGATGGCTGGTGAAAGGATTGAACCGTCGTCCTCCCGAATGCGAGCCATATATGTCTGCGTGGTGTGGATTCACAAGCACCTTTATTCTCGGTCCGCTCTTCTTTGATGGGAATACACCCAGAGGGTCTTTCAGGTGTACTGTGACGTCTGTATATTATCGAGAAATCCTTGTTCTGTATGTGATTCCTATTTTGGAAGAGCGCAACTCTGTGCAAACTACTGTTTTCATACAAGATCAGGCAACACCCCTACTTAACCTAAATTACACACATACCCATGCCCGAGGGAGGACTCGAACCTCCGCCGGGACCAGCCACACAGTCCGTGACTGCAGCGCCGCAGACCGCTCGGGTAATACCGCGCGGCAGTGATATGAATTCATGTGACTTTTGGCGCTGGTGATATCCAAAACAACGCGTTTACCAGGGTTACGCTGGGTCTCTACCTGATCTGAAGGCTAATATAAAGGAATACTTTGCTCAGATTCCAACGGAACTGCTGCGAGCAATTGCTGATCAAGTGATTATACGAATGCAGCATCTCGTCGACGTCTCCGGTGATCATACTGAACAAACTGAGTAAGCTATGCTTAATAATAAAATCAACAGTATGCCTTTCTCACTTGTTCGACCTCTTCACCTGTCCTGTTAATAATCCATTGCAAATGGAAACATTCCTATACGTCTCTCTTGCATTCACAGCGCCCGGTTTGCACCTGGTGGCCAACACAGGAACTACTTGTTCCAGTGTAAATGGGTCCTGCATTAACGCTTTAGAATATCTGCCAAGTTTCGCAGCTATACGATAATTACTGCCCACATTGGACCCCTGTGTGTAGCTGCACTTCAGTTATAACCACCCGTTATGAAAGCCATTGACCCGTAAGCATTCACAAAACAACAATCAGTTAAGGTAGCCCAGGGATTTGTGAACTGTAGAAACTACACTCGAAGCCTGGAATTATATGCCAAACAATGAACATAGCTAATCTCAAAGTTTGCTCGATCGATATATACTCCTACCCAATTTTCTTCTTTTGGAATAATAGATGCCTCTTATGGATTTTTGCTTCCTTTTTAACGTCGACGACGTCACAACACCAGCTGCAAAATCGTATCTACAAAATTATGGCTCTGGCGATTTGATACGTGCAACCGGTGACTGAAGGAACTCTTATAGTGGGCTGATGCAACGGCACAAGGACCCTGGCCGCAGCTATCTCTGCTGTCCAAAGGACGGGGCCGCCGCTTGCACGGCGTGTGCCCGAGTCCGAGGGATCGCCTTTGGCCGGCGTCCAACCTAAACAGACACAGTGACCGCGCCTGCCATTGAGTAACCGCTATCACACACCGGGCAATCAGCTTCACCAGCAAATCGTTCGCGACCGCCAAGGCTGCTGGTGCGTCCGCCGCGCAACGTTATTGGGCTTCTTATCTGTGGCATGGTGTCCGAAGGGTGCGAACACATAAACTGGTACACAAAAACTAAAGAGTGGAAATAGCACAATCTGTTCAAAATTCCAGAGAAACTGCTTGTCATTTTTTGTGCTTGTTGTGCCTACATACTCTGCAAGACACCATACAGTTGTAGTGGGGGTGCCTTGCACTGCTGGTAGTGATCCCCTTTCCTGTTCCGCTTGCAAACGGACCGAGGGAAAAAGGACTATCTATGTGTTTCCGTAAGAGCCATAATTTCTCTTACCTTGTCTTTGGGGTCATTAAGCGAGATACGTGTCAGTCTGAAAATGCCGGTTCTGTAAACTTACTCAATACTGTTTCGCGGAAAAAACGTCTTCTTCCCTACAGGGATTCTCATTTGAGTTCACGTGATATTTCCGCAATACTATGGAGCTTATATCTGCAGCTACCGGTAGCAAAAATAGCAAATAATATTCTGATTTTCTTCATTGTATCCCTTAGTCCGCAGCTCGTGGTCGTGCGGTAGCGTTCCCGCGCCCGGGTTCCCGGGTTCGATTCACGGCGGGGTCAGGGATTTTCTCTGCCTCGTGATGACTGGGTGTTTTGTGATGTCCTTAGGTTAGTTAGGTTTAAGTAGTTCTAAGTTCTAGGGGACTGATGACCATAGATGTTAAGTCCCATAGTGCTCAGAGCCATTTGACCCATTTTTTTTTGTATCCCTTAATCCTGGCTGGTGGGGATTCCGAGCAGTACTCAAGAGTGAGTCGTAAAAGTGTTCTGTACGCTGTCCCCTTTATACAGTCTAGAACAAAGAAACCGACACTCCACAAAAGAATTATCCGAATGGGGCGGAAGTCGGTAGATGTGATGTACATGTACAGGAAAACAAAAGTTTACAATTTCAGAAAAATTGTATGATTTATTCAAAAGAAAGAGCTTCACAAACCGATCAAGTCAATAACGCGTTGGTCCACCTCTGGCCCTTATGCAAGCACAATCGATTGGTAGAGTTGTTGTAAGTCCTTCTGAGGGATATGGTACCAAATTCAGTCCAATTGGTGCGTTAGATCGTCAAAATCCGGAGCTGGTTGAGGACCCTGCCCTTAATGTTCAAAAATTCTCAATTTGGGAGACATCCAGCAACCATGTTGGCCAAGGTAGGGTTTGGCAAACACGAAACAGTAGAAAGCATTGTCTTGGTGAAATGTAAGCTCAGGATGGCTTGCCATGAAGGGCAACAAAATGGGGCGTAGAATATCGTCGACGTACCACTGTACTGTAATGGTGCCGCAGATGACAACCAAAGGGATTCTGCTATGGAAAGAAATAGCACTGCAGACCATCAGTCCTGGTTGTAGGGCTGTAAGGCGAGCGATAGTCAGGTTAGTATCCCACAGGACGTCTCCAGACTTGTCTTCGGTTGAGAATCTCATTGACTGGAGTAGAGCTGCATTCAGTGATAAGTCCTGCTTCGAACTAAGCCCCGATGACCACGAAAGACGTCTCTGGCAGCAATGGAATACCAAGCTGAGTGAATCTGAGTGCACACTGCTTGCGTTCGGCACACAGTATTTGATTCCTAGGGTGCCACAGCAAAAAGATCTGGTTAATATTAGAATCATCGGTAGATTAAAGACTGTAGTCAGCTTGAGTTATGCTTTCTTGCATCTCGCCGATAGCGTCATTTGACGACTGTGGTTAAGATGCCAGGAAGGAAGAATCATTCAATGTATTTACGAGCAAAGTGGTAAGGGAGCTGTATATTCCTAGATACCCCTTTTAACACTGTTTTCGAAACTTTGAAAGTAGTCTTTCACAGGGTAGTTGGAAATTTGTGGCAAGTTCTATGAGACCAAACTAATGAGGTCATCGGTCCCTAGGCTTACACACTACTTAATCTAACTTTAACTAACTTACGCAACGGACAACACACACACCCATGCCCAAGGGAGGACTCGAACCTCCGACACGGAGGCCACTGGAGGGGGGGGGGGGAGGAGTCGCGCGGCAGGATAGTTGGCACCTACCTGCAGGGGCCGGCCCAGAACTTATTTTTCAACATTTCTCTGACCCTCTCCAGAGAGACAAACAAACGTGTGACAATGCGAACTGCCTTTCTTTGCTTACGTTCAGTATCCCCTGCATTTTGACATGTGTCTCACACACTTGAGCGATATTCCAGGGTGGCTGATTCGAGAGTTTTGTAAGCAATCTCCTCTGTGGACTAATTGCACTTTCCCAGCATTATATAAATGAATCGAAATGTACCACGTGCTCTACCTCCGACTGCGCCTGTGTGATCATCCCAAGAGTTGGTAGACTGCATCAGTTACTGATATTGTAGTCAAAGGATTCTAAGTTTTTCTGAAAGTGCAAAGTTTTACATTTCTGAGCTTTCCAAGTAAGCTGCCAATCTCCACATCACATTGAAACCTTATGAAGATTTGACTGAGTATTTTTTCAGACAGTACTTCAGTGTAAGGCAGGCCGGGGTGGCCGAGCGGTTCTAGGCGCTTCAGTCTGGAACCGCGCGACCGCTACGGTCGCAGGTTCGAATCCTGACTCGGGCATGGATGTGTCTGATGTCTTTAGGTCAGTTAGGTTTAAGTAGTTCTCAGTTCTAGGAGACTGATGACCTCAGAAGTTAGGTACCATAGTGCTCAGAGGCATTTGAACCATTTTTAAACTTCAGTGTAAACAAGTACATCACATGCGAGAAGTCTGAGGTTACTACGAACACTGTCTGCCAGATCTCACGTAGTGTGGAAATGAGAGCTCTTATAAGAGCGAAGTAGACAAGAGAAACTGGGGTTGGAATGACACGACATTGAGATACACTTTGGTGGCTGCTAAAATAACCGTTCTCGCTCATAAACGCAGTAGACACATGCATGCTGTTCGCTACAGTTTCCTCGATGTTGTTTCAGAGTCTGCATCTGCTATATTGTGTAACCTGTTGGCATGAAAACACCTGCAGCTGGCGTTCCAGCACTACTCTGAACGCAGGCAGCAACAGTTTGACACTTCCTGCAAGAGAATCTCCCCCGCCTACGTAGTCGTCTTGTTGTCGTTGTGGCACACATCGAGCAGGCACGTGCAAACACTCTTGCGGTTACAGATGCCGTAGATGGATTTCCCAGAAGTGAACAGAACTGTTCCTGCAGTTGGTCGAACACAGATAGTCTGTAAAGAACACGGTTCAAAGTACACGGTTCTCCACGTACGAAAAATGTACATCACGAGACTCGTAAAACCATGGAAAAACGGGTTTATCAGTGTGATAACCTTTCTGTAATTGCCCCAGCTGTGTAGCATTGAGACGGTATGAAGTAATACGTAGCGGACGCAATCTTCTACGTCATTTATGTGCATAGTGATATCGTACGACTCGTGAAAAGCTATCAAATACAAATTCCCTACGAAACAAGAAAAGCATCGAACAAAAGAAGTATTAAAAATTGCAATGTATAAGAGAACACGTGAGGAGGAGAAAGACGCTATACACGGCGAACATTAATAAAACTGACAAGCGGCTGAGACGTATTCCTGATTGGAAATTGAGGAAAAAAGGTCCTATGAGCTGGTGTTTGGAAACGCATCGTTGCCATGATATATATGGCGCTGACGAATGACACTTCCTCTGACCATGCGCCGTGTGTTCCTTGCGTGTTTCAGGTTATGTGACCGACGCAGCGAACAGCAGAATGGTCCGGTATTCATGTCGCGAACAAGCCGAGATAGCGTTTGTGTGCTGCCAAGCACATGGAAACGGTCGAGAGGCAGCACGGGCTATACCAAAACAAGTACCTTCACAGACACCAACCACATCACCACATAACATTTCAAGCCCTTTTTCGGCGGCTGTGTCGTCACGGATCCTTTCAGACAGGCGAAAGTGCAGGGAGGCGGCGACTGTCGGACAACAGATTTCGAGGACCAGGTTCTACAGGATACTGAGACGATCCTAGTACAAGCTCCAGGCAAGTGGCCCGCCAACTTGGTGCTAGTCAGAGTCCAATTATGTGTCTTCTGCATGACAACCTCTACCATCCTTATCACTTGCAATCCCATGCAGGCCGCTTTGAACATCTGTTGTGATATGGCTGCGATGTAACGCTGAACTGGTGCGAAAAGTGGCAGTTGACAAATGGTTCAAATGGCTCTGAGCACTATGGGACTTAACATCTGTGGTCATCAGTCCCCTAGAACTTAGAACTACTTAAACCTAACTAACCTAAGGACATCACACACATCCATGCCCGAGTCAGGATTCGAACCTGCGACCGTAGCAGTCGCGCGGTTCCTCACTGAGCGCCTAGAGGCAGTTGACCCTAAGGAACGAAAAGTGTGAGGTCATCCACATGAGCGCTAAAAGGAACTCGTTAAACTTCGGTTTCACTATAAATCAGTCTAATCTAAAAGCCGTAAATTCAACTAAATACCTAGGTATTACAATTATGAAGAACTTATATTTGAAGGAAGACATAGAAAATGTAGTGGGGAAGGCTAACCAAAGACTGCGTTTTATTGGCAGGACACTTAGAAAATGTAACAGACTTACTAAGGAGACTGCCTACACTACGCTTGTCCGTCCTCTTTTAGAATACCGCTGCGCGGTGTGGGATCCTTACCAGATAGGACTGACGGAGTACATCGAAAAAGCTCAAAGAAGGGCAGCACGTATCGTATTATCGCGAAATATGGGAGAGAGTGTCACGGAAATGATACAGGATTTGGCTGGACATCATCAAAAGAAAGGCGTTTTTCGTTGCGACTGAATCTTCTCACGAAATTCCAATCACCAACTTTCTCCTCCGAATGCGAAAATATTTTGTTGACGCCGACCTACATAGGGAGGAACGATCACCACGATAAAATAAGGGAAATCAGAGTTCGTTCGGAAAGATATAGGTGTTCATTCTTTTCGAGCGCTATACGAGATTGGAATAATAGAGAATTTTGAAAGTGGTTCGATGAACCCTCTGGCAGGCAGTTAAATGTGATTTGCAGAGTAACCATGTAGATGTAGATGTACTCTGTTCCAGGACGATTTGTTCTCGTTGGACGCACATTGTCCATTCCGGACACATTTTCATAGGATTTTTTCCCCTCCATTTCCAGTCAGCAATCCCTCCCTGCAGTTTGCCAATTTTATTAATGTTCACCCTGTATAATTAATTTCTTAATTATTGGTGTGCACTAATTCTGTGCAACTTTTAGGTTGCTTCGGTATAGTACACTTGAAGAGATTTCATTTTTAAAGTACATTATGAGTGTGCTGCCACAATCATTACAGTGTACGTAGAGTACTGTAGCGGCTACCATGGACTGTAGCAACATACAGGGCGTCCCAGGAGGAATGATCAATATTGAGGGATATGATCGGAACGATAATCCGAAGTAAAAAGCATGTGCACAACTTAAGAGCTATGAACACTTCATTTTCGACGCTGTGAAACAAATTTTTGCTACTGCAAGTTCTTTGCTTTCCATATTTCGAGAGATGCTAGCATGGGCCATAACATAAAGATTCCCAGTAAACGTGGGCTCTCAAGAACATACCTTGCTGTGAAACTCATCTCTTCCACATGGTCCATACTACCTCCTCCCCAAACATGAAAAGCAAAGAGCTTGCAGTAGAAGAGACGTGTTCCACAGAATCGAAGATGAATAAGTGCTCCTAGTATTTTAGAGCCCATTTTAATAGAATTTATTGCTTCGAATGATCTTTCCTGTTACATTCCTGACTGTTGACCATTGCTCCTGGGACACCCTCTGTAGTGCGCACGAGGCGGTAACTCATTCACATTTCAGTACTGTTTCATTTGACCAGTCTTATGATCAGAAGCATTTCTTCGCTAGTATCGAAATCAGCCATCCGATACCCAAAAACTATCGGGCAAGAATTAGCGTAGCTGAGAGAATAACACCATAAGACGCACGAATGATCAAAGAACGTTGCCTGGATGAGACGTTCATGTTCACACACGCAGATGGCATTATTCACGAGCACGGTGTACCATAGTTGCAGGGAACATTTCTAAGGTAGCAAACGTACATGGTCTGAAATTGAACTCTGATACTTCCGCGGTTTTCCGTCGTCCATGTTATACGGACATAGTGGCCTGTCATGTACATCTCTTCAGCAAGATGCTGCAACGTCCCATAACTTCCGAATCCTTTTATTAGTTCATTTTTTTCTTTTTAATCCAGAACGCACGCGATCTATACTGTGTTTAACACATCTGTGAATCTTGATGCTGCAGAGTGGTATATGCTATATTGGACTGTTTTCCTACTAGGCCCCTTGTGTTGTGGTCTGATGTTCAGTGGTACATCTACATCTACATCTATATTTATACTCCGCAAGCCACCCAACGGCGTGTAGCACGACTCCTCAACAATATCGTACATAGTGAAATTGTGCGCCGTACGATATCATAAAATCTCACTGTAGGATTACCACATCTTATTAAAGTGCTTCCTCAATTTCTTCTCTGTGTAATATTTTTCTCAGAATTAGCTTGTAGAATCAGTTTAGCAAAATGACCTTAAGTTTTACTATAGTGCAATCCCTTTTTTTCCACATGTCATACATGTCATATAAAATTTAAGGTGACATTAAGGTAATAATATTTTTAATTGTTATAAACAGCCGAAATCTATAGACAAAATGAATGGTAC
Organism: Schistocerca cancellata; assembly: GCF_023864275.1. Classification (NCBI taxonomy): domain Eukaryota; kingdom Metazoa; phylum Arthropoda; class Insecta; order Orthoptera; family Acrididae; genus Schistocerca; species Schistocerca cancellata. The sequence continues at coordinate 192,865,935 of NC_064634.1, forward strand.
AGTGCTGTCACTTTTATTTCAGACCAATAAACTCCCGATTCTTTAGAGTATCGAACTCCCGTGTATAAAACAGCTACGAACTTCTGATTACTTTAAAAATAAATTAGTGTGTTAAATGTTTTACGTTAAGCTTGTAAAAGAGAAAAGGTTTAGAAATGGTTTGAAATTATGTTTAAAGTATGTTGGTAGACGCTAAGCGCTCTGATTATCAAACAGTGGAGTACAGTCTGGATAATTTGGGCTCTGTTTCAAGTATCTCTATGTTTATGACGTCATATGTCCGGACTTGTGTGTCGCATAATTGTATAATTTTGCAGGTACATTCAGTGGCAGATGTGGATACTGTCTGCAAAATGTGTTTCGAATAGTTGTTATAAAAAAGGTAACGAATTAAAACGTCATTCTTGATGTTGAAGTTTTACTGTGTGAACAGTGAAAATGTAGTAAGTGACAATTTTTTTCTTTTTCATTATTTTGTGGGGGTGTCAGCGAGAAAAAGTTTCGAAAAGATTTGAAATTATGTGTAAAAATGGCTCTGAGCACTATGGGACTTAACTGCTGTGGTCATTAGTCCCCTAGAACTTAGAACTACTTAAACCTAACTAACCTAAGGACATCACACACATCCATGCCCGAAGCAGGATTCGAATCTGCGACCGTAGCGGTCGCGCAGTTCCACTCCGGCCGGCTGAAATTATGTGTAACTAACTACATTCATCCCCAAGTACGGGATGAGAATAGTCTGGGTAATTTGCGCGCTGTGAATTATGCTGCCTCAGGACACATACACAGTTTCTAACTGTAATACTTGACTTTTTGTGTTAAACCTTTAACATAAAATTGTAGCTCTTAGTGAGTATATTGCGACGACATTTTAAACTTTTAAGTTTGGTCAAATGAATAGCTCCAAATTATTACAGATTGTTCAAAATATTTCATATTAAGTGTATTTTGTGGTTAGAAAGATCCAAGCACGATCTAAAATTGAGCCTAGCATTTTTTTCGGCCCTCCGTTGTCACCTATCGCAATAATTTATGCCAATATGCAGAGAGGAATAAATTTCATATTGAATGGAATAGGTTTAAACAAATAGTTGATCGACCATTATCCAGGTCGGAGGTTGATTAGGACATAAGACCTTAGATCATAATACACTTACTAAAGGCTCTTACCGTTCAGATCAACCTTCGGTTTGATGACACCGTTACTTTTCATTTTACTGCGGTTGGATTAACGCAGTCGGTTATGTGTTATTGTACTGTACTTTAAAACTACATTCTTGAGTTTTGGGAAACATAACCAAGGATTTCGTCGTTGCGAGTCCTACAGCTGGCAAGATCTGACAGTTTTATGTCAATGGTGTCGGAGCCCCTCAGAGTCCAGTATTTTGGAACTGCTTCTATCTTATTTGATGGGCATTACAGTAGCTTATATACTAAGCCAAATAGGGCATAAAACAAACTTATTCTGTGAAAATGGAGAACATAACTTCGCAAAAGTGTATAATAGTATATACTCCCTACGTTAGAAAAGTTCCAGGAAATGTCTTTTAAAAAAATTGAAACCCTACTTAGCAACTAGATTGGTGATCCAGGATTCCGCCATTCAGCACTTTGAGACACTTCGTATGAGGGTCATACTGGTAGCACCGACTTTCATCCACAGCAATAATCTTTGACAGAAATGTTGGATCACGTCTGGCTCTATCCATTGTGTTGTTGTGGTCTTCAGTCCAGATACTGGTTTGCTACTCTATCCTGTGCAAGCTCCTTCATCTCCCAGTACCTACTGCAACCTACATCCTTCTGAATCTGCTTAGTGTATTCATCTCTTGGTCTCCCTCTACGATTTTTACCCTCCACGCTGCCCTCCAATACTAAATTGGTGATCCCTTGATGTCTCAGAATATGCCCTGCCAACCGAACCCTTCTTCTAGTCAAGTTGTGCGACAAATTTCTCTTCTCTCCAATTCCATTCAATACCTCCTCATTAGTTATGTGATCTGCCCATCTAATCTTCAGCATTCCTCCGTAGCACCACATTTCGAAAGCTTCTATTCTCTTCTTGTCTAAACTATTTATCGTCCATGTTTCACTTCCATACATGGCTACACTCCATACAAATACTTTCAGAAACGACTTCCTGACACTTAAATCTATACTGGATGTTAACAAATTTCCCTTCTTCAGAAACGCTTTCCTTGCCATTGCCAGTCTACATTTTATATCCTCTCTACTTCGACCATCATCAGTTATTTTGCTCCCCAAATAGCAAAACTCTTTACTACTTTAAGCGTCATATTTCCTAATCTAATTCCCTCAGCATCACCCGATTTAATTCGACTACATTTCATTATTCTCGTTTTGCTTTTGTTGATGTTCATCTTATATCCTCCTTTCAAGACACTGTCCATTCCGTTCAGCTGCTCTTCCAGATCATTTGCTCTCTCTGACAGAATTACAATGTCATCGGTGAACCTCAAAGTTTTTATTTCTTCTCCATGGATTTTAATTCCAACTCCGAATTTTTCTTTTGTTTCCTTTACTGCTTGCTCAATATACAGATTGAATAACATCGGGGATAGGCTACTACCCTGTCTCACTCCCTTCCTTCTATCCATTAGTTCAGCGAAATTCTTCGTCTTTCCTCTTTCTGTTCGTCTGTTAGTGTGTGAGGGACAAGTTTTGCATTAAGTTTCCGTTACCTTAAAACTTCGCGTAAAATGTTATGACGTGCATCACGATTCAAATTAAGATTTTCTGTTATCGCACGCAGGTTTTCTTACAATAGCTGCCTTATAGCCTCCATGCTTGCACGCTATATGCTGTAGACGGGTCACCAGCTCTGGGATCGTCTTGCACTGAATCTCTGCCTTCACGAAACATTTTATGACATTCGAAATACGACTTCTTGAAAGTTCCCGCCTACAAAGGCCTGCTCAATCACTGTCCACGTTCTACTAGGGGTTTCCCTGAACTTAAAGCAGAACTTAATGTTCACCCTTTGCTCACAGTTAGCACCCACTGTGTCACCGTATCTAATGCCCCAAGAACCCAAGCAGTGTTCCTAAGCACGGCCCTGCCACCTAGTTAGTTCGTGTAGAAACATGCACAAGGTTATTTGAAGGACGCATACATATCAGGCAACATAAAAACTACATTTGTTCCTTTTTAGTATAGGAAACTCAAAGATAAAAATACCTGTCCTGGAACTTTTCTGACGATGGAAGTGATTTCAATCTTTTACTGATAAAACGGTGACATACTAATGTGTGCATACTGTTTCGCTAAATATTTTCCTATTTCTGCAGTAAAATGTTCGATAACGGGGTAGTGTAGACAGGTACCGCCTCAAGCGAGGAGAAGGCGTTCGCAGTGTCGTTGACGCCTTTCGAGAAAGTGCTTACGCGGCGTCTTTTTATGCTTGCGCGGTCGAAACTGAATTGCGCAAACGGCCACTCCGCGGAATGATCCTCTCAAACGAATGACGCTGCAACCTTGACAGAAGGGCGGAACGAGTGAGACATTCCTCGACGTCTGACCCCTACCCAAATTACTAGCGGACGTCACGTCCTTGGCAGACCAGAACCGCCAACAGGCAACGAAATTCGCAAGGACGGGAGCGCGAATGACGGTTGTGCCACTGACCGCTGTCACACTCGCTTTGCTATCATTCATTTGGCCGCCGTGAAATACCCAATCACTCTTGCACACAAAGGTCTAAATCTGTGCGGGCAAGAGTCAGTCGACCTTCATTTGCGCGAGTGTTGCTGGGTTTCCGACAACCGTGCGACCGGTATACATAATGAGCTACCATTGTCTTTTTTAATTTTTTATGGAAATGAACGAATATTACCGTCCTTAGCTCGCGTATAAAAGATCATTCGGTGTATGCAACCGTAAGAGCCCGTACAGGTCAGTTCGCAGTTCATCGAAGCTATCGCAGTCATTCACTCAACATCTCAGCCATTATCTCTCAGCTGTGAAGAAGTTTATATTAAACTGTTGAAACGTTTGCACGTCGACATGTCGTTGAATAACGGACAACTACTAATGTTTTTCCCAACATGGCTCCGTCTTTAATTTGCTCACAGAACATTATGTGAACTTCAGGTACGGCACATTTATCGTCTGCGGCTATTATCATTCTAACGGACACCACTCAAATATGGTAGAAAACGCTCAAGTTGACCATTCACCGCATGGCGACTAAATCTTGGCGACTTCATGTTTTTCCAGAGGTAAAATATCAGATTAGCTAAAACTAACAGGAAATGTTAAAATTAGTAGCTTGATACAATTTTCAGCTTAGGGCTCTCAAACTTTTTATTTTTTTGGAGTACTACAGAAATATTTCAAGCTGTAATAATTTTTTCATAATGCGAGGCCACAGGTCATAATGTATTTCTTGAAAGACAGTACCGCCATTAGACTGTTGTTTATTTACAGTGTTACATTTACATTTACACAATCATGTTTCGGCTTCAAAGTGCCGTTATCAAGTGGTTCAAGTGTTATAAATTGTCTGGGATGGCATACTGTCGTATTAAAAAACACTATTAGACACAATGTCTAAAGTCGATGTTTCAGGCAGAGCCTACTGCTTTGTTTCAATACTGTGTACACCATCTTGACTTAATTCAGTGAAGATGGTGTACACAATAATGAAACAAAGCAGTAGGCTCTGCCTGAAAGATCGACTTTTAGACATTGTGTCTAATAGTGTATTTTAATACGATAGTATGCCATCCCAGGTAATTTATAGCACTTGAAACACTTGACAATGGCACTTTGAAGTCGAAATCATAATTGTGTAAGTGTAAATGTAACACTGTAAATAAACAACAGTCTAATGGCGGTACTGACTTCAAAGAAATTTCAAGCTGTCTTTTTTACCAGAGCAACGGCCTTGCGGCAGTGGATACACCGGTTTCCGTGAGATCACCGAAGTTAAGCGCTGTCGGGCGTGGTCGGCACTTAGGGGGTGACCATCGTGGCCGCCATGCGCTGTTGCCATTTTTCGGGGTGCACTCAGCCTCGTGATGCCAATTGAGGAGCTACTCGGCCGCATACTAGCGGCTTCGGTCAAGAATGCCATCATAACGACCGGGAGAGCGGTGTGCTGACCCCATGCCCCTCCTATACGCATCCTCCTCTGAGGATGGCACGGCGGTCGGATGATCCCGATGTGCCACTTGTGGCCTGTAGAAGGAGTGGTGGTTTTTTTACCAGACCAGTTCACTCCCCTAGCTAAGGGAGTCTAGAATTCAGCAAGATATATGAACCATGGTGGCATGTTTTTTTTTTTAAAAAAAAGAATACGTAGAGGTTTAGTAGATTAGGAAGTAAAGGTCATAAGAAGGCCTGTAAGACCATCTAGATCTGTACACTGACTACCACCGGCGGTGTCTTCTAGAAGAACCCTTATCCCCTCCACTTCCCTCCCCCACTGCCTTCCCTACTCCAATTGAGGATAAGGAGGAAAAAAACATTATTGGTAATTTACACGTATGCGTGTATATTTGTCTAAGGTGGAAGCATTTCCGAAACAGCTTAGTTCGCAAACCGTTCGTGTGCCGCCGTGGTTGAAGTATACAGTGCATCGTTACAGGGCACTGTCCGAAACAAGCACCGAGGAAATCGTGGTGCGCCATGGACCTCAGATGGTGGCTGCGGAGATATGTCTGGGTGAATAGACGTGCAACTGTTGAGCTAACGAACAATAGGGCTACAACAGTGCCTCCTCAACGACATTTCAGAGAAGCTGCTGCATATGGTTCTCCGCAGCAGGCACTTGGTTCATGCACCCATGCTGACTGCTGTCCATCGGCGCCGAAGGCTGGAATTTGGACGTCATTACCGCAGCTGGACCTTCACTCAGTAGCGACAGGTGGCCTTTTCACTCGAATCAAGTTTTATGCTCCAGCGAACGTTGGCCGTTGACGTGTACTGCGTGAAACATCTGAAAGCAAACACCCTGGATGCGTTGTGGTTTGTGGAATGTTTTCCTGGCATCGTCTAAGTGATATCGTAATGGATCAACACAAGTATGTGTCCATCTGTCCTTGGGGGACCACGTCCACCCCTGTGTGTAGTTTGTTTTACCTCGCCACATTGGCGTCTTCCAGCGGTCAGGCTGTTCGTGCCATGGGTCTTCAACCATGAAACCTCGATCAGCTGGCCACAGCACTGGAGTCGGCTTGACTCCATATCCCTGTCGGTACCTTCCAGAACCCCACTGACTCTTTTCCTGCACGTCTCGTAACGGACCGCGCTGCTTTCGACAAGTGGTCACACTAATACAGCTTGACAGCGCATTATATTTATTTGTGTTGAGAGCCACCTGGAAGTTATAGCAGTGGTTATCGACCTACACGTAGCTCGAGGCAAAGAGAATCTGTAATCAGCATGCCAACACCATCTAGCACCCGATTATGTAAGCTAAACAAGACGAAGCAGAGTACCGACGAATCGACACCTTGACAGTATTAGCGTCAGTAGGGGGTGACGATAGTTACCTTGACATTCAATGGGTTAAAACATTTTTCCATAAATTTTGGACTATGAAAATATTCGCGCTTTTTTATGCCGAAAGTGAAGTTACAACGTGTAAGAGACGGAAAATAAATAACTACTGGAGGATAAGACAGTCGTTGTTGCATAGAAAGAGCGAAGGAGACAATGGCAGTGTGTGTGAGAGAGGAGGACATAGTGGCAGTGCAACATAGTTGACAGTCACAGAACGCTGCTAGGGAAAGAACCAGTGGGAGAGGAATGAAGAGGATAAAGTGGAAGTAGGTGAAATCTAGTGGTAATGACAGACAGAATCTGTGACAATGACAACGAGGCAGTGGCAGTGAGAAGAGTGGGAAAGAGAGAATGAGCTAGTAGCAGTAAGACAGACCAAGAGAAAGATAGTGGCAGTGAGAGGAGAGAAGTAGTAGGACAGAACGAAGGAAGCTGTGGCTGTGAGGCAGAGACAGAGAGACACAAAGAAATATTGACAATGAGTTGGGCTGAATGAGTGAGTGAGAGGATGGTAACTTGAACTGGATGGGTATGGGCTAGTGTGTGTGTGCCTATTACAGTTAGTTCTTATATGGTTCTACACTAATTTAAAATATACAATATGATTTGAATGTGCAATAATAATTTGGAAAACAATAGTTCAGCTGCTGAAGTATTAAACAGCCTACTACTACTTAACCAAAAAATGCAGGGTGTCCCAGGAGGAATGGTCCATATTCAGGGATATGACAGAAATTATCATTGGAAGCAAAGAAGTCTAGTAAGCATGGGCTCTAGAATGCATACTTTAAGAGCTATGAGCACTGATTCGTGTTCGATACTCTAAAATGAAACTCTTCTACTGCAAGATTTTTGGTTCCCATATTTAGAGATGTAGTAGTATTGGCAAGAACAAGAAAAATCTCCAGTAAAGATGGGCTCAAAAGTGCATACCTTACGAGCTACTAGCACTTGTTCGTCTTTCTTACTAAGAAACAAATCTCTTCTGCTTGAACCATTGCTCATAGCTGTTAAGGTGTGCAGTTTAGAACTCATCATTACTGGAATTTTTTGCTTCGATTAATCATTCCCGTCATATCCCTGAATACTGATCAATAATCCTTGGAAAAGTTAGAAATTTAACTAAAATTAAGAGAAGAGAGATAGTACAAAATAGAAAAAGGTATGGGTTTGGTCCCTGTCGCTGCTAATAGAGTTTTGGGTTTGGAGTGTACATCGATTCTACATTCCACAGCTGACTCCGTACATTCTGAGACTATTTACACTTCTGTGTAGGCCAGGCCTGGTTTAAATCTTAGAATCCAGTGAAGAACTTCCTTGGTCCTCCTACCACCCATTCGCTCACCTGTGTTTCATTTAAACCGTAGTCCTTATTGTGTCTTCCACTCTGTTCTGTTTCCCGACCCATTTGTTGTCGGCTATCAAGTTCAGAGAGCTACAAACGCTCTCAGTTGGATGAATTATCTACGTCGTTGACACTAACTGCCTCATCACACTTCCCCGTGGTACGCCAGACGTGACTGTCGACTCTTCCTGTGTCTCAAGAACGATATACTGAGTTCTGTTATCCAGCAAGTCTTCAGCTCAGTCTATCGACGTTCCGTGCAGAACTGTGTGGAACGCTTTGTGGTAGTCAAAAGATACAGCATCTCCCGGACTCCGCTATCTGCAGACTTGTCGAGCCCTTGAAGGGATAGAGGAAGCTGAATTTCACGTGACAGGCTATTACTAGAGTTGCGCTCTAGCAAAACTGCGGCTTGGTCGTTTTGTACAATAAATAGATGACGTAGTAAATGGTAGAATTACCTGTAGTAATGGTAGCATTGGTAGGGAAAGAAACACAAATGAATGTGTGAGAGAGAAACTGGGAGTTGACGACATCTCCTTTGTTTGTTTGTTCATTTTGCACATAATTAGAACCACACGTTGTTCGATGTTAGTTCATTGTGCATTCTATATCCTTACACACTATAAATTGCATTTTATAAGTAATACAAATTAGTTCATTGCATAACTTCTGTGTTTCTATGTAACCAAAGCAATTTTTTTGATGCAAGTACAGTTTATATAGACAAACATAAAGAATCTATGTTATTGTTATTTTTGTGTCAGTAGAACGTTATTCATCATGGTCAAAGTCATGAATTTCCTGCTATTATTGATAAGTGTGAAAGTTGATTATGAATAACAAAAACATGTTTTTTAGGGGGCATACAAATGAAACCCGGTCACTAGTGTAAAGTAACGGTAACGATTTTATTAACTCAAAAATATAGTTATACGCAGTACACATACTCAAAAATAGTCGCCAAAACTGTTGGCACATTTATCCCGTTGCGACGCTAGCCGGTCGATTCCATCCTTGAAGAAGCTAGTAGGTTGCTGTAGGATCCAGGCCTGGACCCAGTCACATACTTCGTCGCTCATTGCGAATCGATGCCCTCGAATAGCTTGTTTTAGAATAATGATAATAAAGAATCCGCCTCGATTGCAAACAGAAACCAGATGTTGACCTTGGTTTCGGCACGGATAACCAAGCCTTCTTCGGAACACACTAAAACTACAAACTGCCCAAGTGTGTTCCGAAGAAGGAGTGGTTATCCGCGCCGAAACCTAGGTCAACATCCGGTTTCTATTTGCAGTCGAGGCGGATTCTTTATAATCATTAAATTACTCACGATTGCTGACGCGCTGCAATGTTGAAAGTTCTTGTTTTGGAAGTCCAAACACATTAAAGTCACAAGGTGAAAGGTCAAGACTGCACTGTGGATGCTCCAGCGTTTCCCACGGAAACTGCTGCAATTTTGTCTTTACCGCATTGGGCGTGTGTGGGCGGGCATTATCATGTAGGAGGATAACACCATTGAAAACATGTCTCAGCGTTTCGACTTGATGGCTCGTCTAGGTTCTGTAAAGTGGCTTGATAACGCTGGGCATTGATGGCGGTTCGCCGTTCCAGGAACTCGACAAGCAGTAGGCCCTTGTGGTCAAAAAAGGATATCACGACCTTACCAGAACTGGTGTGCACGGTCTTGGATTTCTTTGGAGATGGTGAAGTCGCAAGTTTCCAGCGCTTGCTCTGACGCTTGCTTTCCGGTTCAAAATGGTGACTCCATGTTTCGTCACCTGTGACAATACACGACAGAAAGCCGAATTCCTCCTTGTGATAACGTTGCAGATGACTCAGAGACAGTGCCATTCGAGTATTACGCTGTTCGGCGATCAGTTGGTGGGCAACTCACTGCGCACAGGTTTTTCGAAAGTTCAAATGTTGATTATGCGGTTGTCGAAGACTATAGCATTCACTTCCGCACCCATTTCCGGTGTGCCTGTCCGGGATGAACATCGTCTTCCAGTGACTCGCGCCCCTCAAGGAATCGTTTGCGCCATTCCACAAAACTTGAACGACTCAGAATGTACTCTCCGTACACAGCCTGCATCCGTCGATACATTTCACGGCCTCTAACTCCCTCCGCAGAAAAAAATCGAATAACTCCTCGTTGTTCCTGCTCACTCGCCTGCATGTTCGGTAGTGCACGATAACTTGTGCGACCACCTTCTCTTCGCCGTGAAACCACACTGACGCTATGCAACATCAAACGGCGCGCACGCGTCTGTCTCTCTACCAGTAGATGGCGCCACCACACCTTCATTTACGTGGTGGCACCTTACGTGTAAGGCAAAGGTAGACGCACTGACCAGGTTTCATTTGAATGAAGTCCCAGCCCGGTATCTCAGTGGCCACCGCGACAAAATGTCAATCCTAAGAGCCCAGGTTCGGTTACCAGCTGGGTCGGAGATTTTTCTCCCCTCAGGAACTGGGTGTTGTGTTGTCCTAATCATCATCATTTCATCCCAGTTGACGCCCAGGTCGTCTAAGTGGCGTCAAATCGAAAGACTTGCACCCAGCGAACGGTCTACCCGACGGGAGGCCCTAGTCACAAGACATTGACATTTTATTTGAATTAACCTCATATATAAGCTAGACGCAGTATTGAAGAGTTATTTGATATGTTTTTGCCGTGCGTTTTCTTAAATTTTACTTTTTTCGTGGAAATTGCGTCTTATATGATAAATCTGAATTGTTTTTGTATTTGTGCTACAGCATCCCTCTGTTTCACGTTACAAATCAACAATTTTCGAATAAAAGCCGAATTAAATATCAGCAGTTTCAGTTTAGCTATACATACTGTTTATTTTTATGTAACATATGTTCTGTAGGTTATGTGGCCATTTACAAATTTTGGCTGAGTTGATAGATGGTTAATAATTTCCGGTTTCTAGGGGAATCTAGAAAGACAGTGATAATATTCGCAAACAAAGCGATCGCGTTGAGGTAGCGCCTGATAGATATGCAACACACCTAACGTGCAGGTAAGGTGCTTAAGATCTTCATGACCAAAGCTGCTAGGAAAACTATAGTCTGTGGTAGCCTACATTAGTTTTACAACTCTAGCTATACAGAAGCAGTGTAGGTTCATGTAGGGGAATCGATAGGCCTCCAAAGCAGTCAGCAAAAAATAATTGATGATTGCACAGTCCGACCTGTGGATTACGACAACGAGAATGGCGACCACACAGGGATTGCGCGTTTTCGCGTAGCCCTCGACGAGACGGGCCTGCGAGGCGGGGCCGTCGGAAGGCGACGTCACGGTGGGGGTGTGTCCAGACGGGCGTCGCGCCGGCGGCCGCTGTGTCGCAAGGCGGGGTCGGGGATCAACGCGTCCTAATGCGGCCAACGAGCGGCGTCTCCAGGCGACGGCGGCGTCCCGGCCGCAGACAGCTGCCGCCGCGGGACCCGTCGCTCTTCTCCGTTTCGCAACAGCCCCGCGCATTTTTACATTCGCGTCGCCACTCGCTGCCTTGGCAAAGCCGGCGTGGACACTGCCTGATTACATTACCGCAACGAAGATGCTGCTCTCTTGATAACCACCCACGGTGAAGCCTGCTGACCCGGGTCAGACTGTTAAACAGTACAAGGCCGTACAAGGCAGATCCTCAGCTCGTGTATGTATGTTTTTGGATAGGGTCTGCCTTTAGCAAGACAGATTTTTTGTTTTTTAACCCAAACATGTTTCACTGCAGTTGCAGCTTTTTCAATGAGCTTTTATTTTCCATCTGTTAAAGATTAAGAGTGTTCTTTGCTGTTTGTATACATGTAGCTATTAGTTTTTAAATCGTACTTACAGATATTTGAAAAGAAAAACACATAAATTACGAATTTATACCTTTTTACCACATGGCTGACAGTGGAACAGTTGAAGGTGTTCTTGGCGGTTGTTATGAATCTTTCAGAGGTGTTAGTGATTCTTTTTTCTTTTGTGTGTGTGTGTGTGTGTGTGTGTGTGTGTATGTGTGTGTGTGTGTGTGTGTGTGTGTGTGTGAGAGAGAGAGAGAGAGAGAGAGAGAGAGAGAGAGAGAGAGAGAGAAAAGGAGACAGAGAGAGACAAAGGAAAAAAGAATCACTAACACCTCTGAAATGAACACCTTCAACTGTTCCACTGTCAGCCATGTTGTTTTTACACCTTCAATTGTTCCACTGCCCACCATGTTTGTTTCTACAGCTGGAAAAGCAGTGAAACTGTTACAGCGACAGTGACAACTCAATATACAGTGTTCGACATGATGAAGATGATTAAAAGGAAAACGTAAGCGAAACATTATGTAAATAGACACATACATAGAATTAAATAATTTCAGAAACAGAAATAACAAGCTTTTCAAATCGTAATTTTGGCTTAAACAATTTGTCTACTTTAAGGTATAAGTGGTTGCAGATGACAAACTGTGCAAAAAACGGGCACTGTAGAAACACAACACATCAGAAAAACCAGACCATGTGGTAAAAAGGTATGAATTCGTAATTTATGTGTTTTTTTTCAAATATCTGTAAGTACGATTTAAAAACTAATAGCTACATGCATACAAACAGTAAAGAACACTCTTTATCTTTAACAGATGGAAAATGAAAGCCCACTGAAGAAGCTGCAACTGCAGTGAAACATGTTTGGGTTAAAAAACAAAAAATGAGTTTTGCTAAATGCAGACCCTATCCAAAAACACACATATTGTTAAAGCAAACACGGAAGAAAAGAGCTTCAACCCCAAGACGATTACCTCAGCTAGTGGTTGATAGTTCAGTGTACTTCCACTGACATTAAAAAAATTCGACTGCACAGATTGTTATTTTCAGGCTTAAAGCGAAACGACGAGCCCATTGCCGTCGGTTGTCCACTTATATACTTTTAAAGCCAGTGGTTCCCAATGTTTCGTGTCTCTCTGAAGCTACTGTACATTGTGGTGAAAGGTATCAAAGGATACTAGCAAATATGTAGATGGCGGTAGTATCGCGTACAGAAGGTATAAAAGGGCAACGCAATGGCGGAGTTGTGTTTTGTACTCAGGTGATTCATTTGAAAAGGTCTCCGACGTGCTTATGACCGTACGACGGGAATTTGTTGACTTCGAACGCCGAATGGTAGTTAGAGCTAGACGCGTGGAACATTACATTTCGGAATCCGTTAGGGAAGTCAATATTCCGAGATCCTCAGTGTCACAGTAATACCAAATTTCAGGCATTACCTCTGCCGCCTGGTAGAATTTTGCACAGAGCACAACTTAATCGTAGCTAACACTTGGTTTAAGAATCATGATAGAAGGTTGCATACATGGAAGAACCCTGGAGATACTAAAAGGTATCAGATAGATTATATAATGGTAAGACAGAGATTTAGGAACCAGGTTTTAAATTGAAAGACATTTCCAAGGGCAGATGTGGACTCTGACCACAATCTATTGGTTATGATCTGTAGATTAAAACTGAAGAAACTGCAAAAAGGTGGGAATTTAAGGAGATGGGACCTGGATAAACTGAAAGAACCAGAGGTTGTACAGAGTTTCAGGGAGAGCATAAGGGAACAATTGACAGGAATGGGGGAAAGAAATACAGTAGAGGAAGAATGGGTAGCTTTGAGGGATGAAGTAGTGAAGGCAGCAGAGGATCAAGTAGGTAAAAAGACGAGGGCTAGTAGAAATCCTTGGGTAACAGAAGAAATATTGAATTTAATTGATGAAAGGAGAAAATATAAAAATGCAGTAAATGAAGCAGGCAAAAAGGAATACAAACGTCTCAAAAATGAGATCGACAGGAAGTGCAAAATGGCTAAGCAGGGATGGCTAGAGGACAAATGTAAGGATGTAGACGCTTATCTCACTAGGGGTAAGATAGATACTGCCTACAGGAAAATTAAAGATACCTTTGGAGATAAGAGAACCACTTGTATGAACATCAAGAGCTCAGATGGAAACCCAGTTCTAAGCTAAGAAGGGAAAGCAGAAAGGTGGAAGGAGTATATAGATGGTCTATACAAGGGCGATGTAATTGAGGACAATATTATGGAAATGGAAGAGGATGTAGATGAAGATGAAATGGGAGATACGATACTGCGTGAAGAGTTTGACAGAGCACTGAAAGACCTGAGTCGAAACAAGGCCCCCGGAGTAGACAACATTCCATTGGAACTACTGACGGCCGTGGGAGAGCCAGTCCTGACAAAACTCTACCATCTGGTGAGCAAGATGTATGAAACAGGGGAAATACCCTCAGACTTCAAGAAGAATATAATAATTCCAATCCCAAAGAAAGCAGGTGTTGACAGATGTGAAAATTACCGAACAATCAGTTTAATAAGCCACAGCTGCAAACAACTAACACGAATTCTTTACAGACGAATGGAAAAACTAGTAGAAGCCGACCTCGGGGAATTACAGTTTGGATTCCGTAGAAATACTGGAACACGTGAGGCAATACTGACCTTACGACTTATCTTAGAAGAAAGATTAAGGAAAGGAAAACCTACGTTTCTAGCATTTGTAGAGTTAGAGAAAGCTTTTGACAATGTTGACTGGAATACTCTCTTTCAAATTCTAAAGGTGGCAGGGGTAAAATACAGGGAGCGAATGGCTATTTACAATTTGTACAGAAACCAGATGGCAGTTATAAGAGTCGAGGGACACGAAAGGGAAGCAGTGATTGGGAAGGGAGTGAGACAGGGTTGTAGCCTCTCCCTGATGTTATTCAACCTGTATATTGAGCAAGCAGTAAAGAAAACAAAAGAAAAATTCAGAGTAGGTATTAAAATCCATGGAGAAGAAATAAAAACTTTGAGGTTTGCCGATGACATTGTAATTCTGTCAGAGACAGCAAAGGACTTGGAAGAGCAGTTGAACGGAATGGATAGTGTCCTGAAATGAGTATATAAGATGAACATCAACAAAAGCAAAACGAGGATAATGGAATGTAGTCGAATTAAGTCGGGTGATGCTGAGGGAATTAGATTAGGAAATGAAACACTTAAAGTAGTAAAGGAGTTTTGCTATTTGGGGAGCAAAATAACTGATGATGGTCGAAGTAGAGAGGATATAAAATGTAGACTGGCAATTGCAAGGAAAGCGTTTCTGAAGAAGAGAAATTTATTAACATTGAGTATTGATTTAAGTGTCAGGAAGTCATTTCTGAAAGTATTTGTATGGAGTGTAGCCATGTATGGAAGTGAAACATGGACGGTAAATAGTTTGGACAAGAAGAGAATAGAAGCTTTCGAAATGTGGTGCTACAGAAGAATGCTGAAGATTAGATGGGTAGATCACATAACTAATGAGGAAGTATTGAATAGGATTGGGGAGAAGAGAAGATTGTGGCACAACTTGACCAGAAGAAGGGATCGGTTGGTAGGACATGTTCTGAGGCATCAAGGGATCACCAATTTAGTGTTGGAGGGCAGCGTGGAGGGTAAAAATCGTAGGGGGAGACCAAGAGATGAATACACTAAGCAGATTCAGAAGGATGTAGGTTGCAGTAGGTACTGGGTGATGAAGAAGCTTGCACAGGATAGAGTAGCACGGAGAGCTGCATCAAACCAGTCTCAGGACTGAAGACCACAACAACAACAACCTCTCACCACGGACAACGTAGTGGCCGATGCCGTTCACTTTACGACCGAGAGCGCGGAGTTTTCGTAGAGATGTCAGTGCTAACGGACAAGCAACACTGCATGAAATAACCGCAGAAATTAAGGCGGGGCGTAGATGAACGTATCAGTTGGGACATTGCGGTGAAATTTGGTGTTAATGGGCTATGGCAGCGGACGACCGACGCGATTGCCTTTGCTAATAGCACGACATCGCCTGCAGCGCGTCTCGTCACATCGGTTGGAAAACCGTGGTTAGGTTGAGATGAGTCCCGATTTCATTTGGAAACAACTAATGGTGGGCTTCGCGTGTGACGCAGGTCTTACGAGGCCAAGGACGAAGTTCTTGCCAAGTTGTCAACAAGGCATTGTGCAAGCTGGTGGTGGTTCTTTAACGGCGTGGGCTGTGTTTATATGCAGTGGAGTAGGTCTGAAACCCCTGCTAAACCCGCAGGACAGGACAGGTAGTTGGAATTGTGGAGAGGGGCCTAAATGAGCGGCTGTCAGTTACACCCGAACACATATAACTTTATTTATTTGACCAAACCTTACAGTACAGATTCTTGAACTTAGTTATCGGCTGAATACGCCACACCGTGTTATGCCGTACGGGCACAACCACTTTAATTTAAAGAAAAACTCAAAATCTAACTCAAAATTAACTCAAAATCCAGACCCCAAATAGAATATTTGGAAGGCAGAAGACCTCACGTTAAGTAAGTACTATAATTTGGCTGAAGGCCCAAAAATCTAACACTTGAAAAGCAACAACCTTAATTTAAGGACTACTGAAGGCCAATGATTTAAGAATCAAGGTAAAATTAAATAAAAAAACACAAGGCAAAAGGCCTTATCTTCAATTAGGCTGAAGGCCGCAAAGAGTCTGATGCTCGACGGCAAAGATCCTTAATTTAAAAACGGCTGAAGGCCCCAAGACTTAAAACTCAAGGTATAATAAAGTTAAACAACAAAGCCTTATCTTAAACTAGGCTGAAGGCCCCAAACAATCTAACACTTGACAAGTACTTTTAAAACGGCTGAAGGCCTATGACTTAAAACACAACTGAAATCAATTTTAGTAGGCAGAAGGCCCAAGGCTTTATCTTTAAACAGTATATTAATCAGGTTGAAGGCCCAAACAATCTAACACCTGGCAAGCAAGACACTTCTAATCTTAAAACGGCTGAAGGCCCATAACTTAAATCACCACTAAAAACAAGTCGACTTTAATTCAAAACCATTGGCTATGAGCCATACAAATACACACAACAGGAAATAAGAAAATGCAGTGCAGCTAACAGCGCTCTGAAGTTTCGGGGGTCGGCCAGCACTTGAAATACTAACGTTCACTTAGGTGAGACAAGCAGTCGGCCCAACCATTCTCGATCCGATGACAACCCAACCAACAGACAGTCAACAGACCCACTGACAAGGCAGCTTACACTCCACTTGACTAGCACACAATCGGGAGTTCAATGCAAACGTAAAAGGCATGGACGCCCACAACCAAGCATACACACTATGCTGGACAGCGACAACACGGTGAGGAAAGGACGCTGCCTAATTTTACGTCAACGGCCACGACAGGTAACCGGAACGTTAACGGCCACAAGGCAGAAAACCGGACGGTGGCTAAACCTTCGCCAACTCGAACACACACGTTGTTGCTCGCGGGAATGTCCCAACAACCAACAACGAGAACCAAATGGCACAATGTAAACAGTCTTGACTTGCTGGTAAATTAAATCCAAACTCAACTTTCGTGTCCAGGATCGGTGCGCCACGGACCTCGTAGCAATGGGAACAGCGCCAGACTGTCGGACACCGCGTACAGACCGCCATCAGGCCCCGGCCAAACTACGCCCCGCCGAGAATTCCTCACTGCTCCATGCCAACCGACCAACCGACCGACTCCTCAGAGACAGTGTGCCGACAACATTTAAAATAACTTGTCAGTCAAAATCACACAAACTACACACAGTTTCAAGAACACTTGCACGAAGAGCTAGACAAAGCTAACGGCAGTGACTGTACAATAACAGGGCCGAATCACGAGTCGTCACACACAGCCAACCCATAAGCGATCGCCGGTCAGATACACGTCGTCCGGCAAGACGACCGACCGACGACCAACCAAAGTCGTCCCCACTCCAATCATGTGTGTCGGCAACCGTCGGGCAAGCCATGGCGGTCCGGACCTCACTGCTGCCGCGCCCCGACTGAACTTGTGCCACGTGCCAACTCAAACACTGCCAGGTCCGAACTAACTGCTGGCATGTTCCAACTCACTGGTAGACACAAGACGATCGGGAAGTAATAGCAGTTCAGCAAAGATAATACGGAGGGCTTATATCGATAAGCGCTGCTGCTGCCGCTCACGGGCAGGCAAAGCAGCAACTCAGTGACACCAGTCATTGAAACTAACATAACGAGGTGGCAGTACGGCAGAAACAGGATGTTAAGTAAGAGATGGCACAAACGCGAGCCACGCACAGCTCAGGTCCTCTGGTCCAAATGAATCGATTGCTGACTGGAAATGGTTATGTTCGGTTAATTCGAGACCATTTCTAGCCATTTATGGACTTAATGTTCCCAAACAACGATGGATGACAATGTGCTACGCCTCCAGGCCACAAATGTTCACATTTGAGGGACATAATCTACACTACTGGCCATTAAAATTGCTACACCACGAAGATCACGTGCTACAGACGCGAAATTTAACCGACAGGAAGAAGATGATGTGATATGCAAATGATTACCTTTTAAGAGCATTCACACAAGGTTGGCGCCGGTGGCGACACCTACAACGTGCTGACATGAGGAAAGTTTCCAACCGATTTCTCATACACAAACAGCAGTTGACCGACGTTGCCTGGTGAAACGTTGTTGTGATGCCTCGTGTAAGGAGGAGAAATGCGTACCATCACGTTTCCAACTTTGGTAAAGGTCGGATTGTAGCCTATCGCGATTGCGGTTTATCGTATCGCGACATTGCTGCTCACGTTGGTCGAGATTCAATGACTGTTAGCAGAATAAGGAATCGGTGGATTCAGGAGGGTAATACGGAACGCCTTTCTGGATCCCAACGGCCTCGTATCACTAACAGTCGAGATGACAAGCATCTTATCCGCATGGCTGTAACGGATCGTGCAGCCACGTCTCGATCCCTGAGTCAACAGATGGGGACGTTTGCAAGACAACAACCATCTGCACGAGCAGTTCGACGACGTTTGCAGCAGCATGGACTATCAGCTTGGAGACCATGGTTGCGGTTACCCTTGACGCTGCATCACAGACAGGAGCGCCTGCGATGGTGTACTCAACGACGAACCTGGGTGCACGAATGACAAAAGTTATTTTTTCGGATGAATCCAGGTTCTGTTTACAGCATCATGATGGTCGCATCCGTGTTTGGCGACATAGTGGTGAACGCACATTGGAAGCGTGTATTCGTCATCGCCATACTGGCGTATCACCCGGGGTGATGGTATGGGGTGCCATTGGTTACACGTCTCGGCCACCTCTTGTTCGCATTGATGGCACTTTGAACTTTGGACGTTACATTTCGTGTGTTACGACCCGTGGCTCTACCCTTCATTCGCTACCTGCGAAACCCTACATTTCAGCAGGATAATGCACGACCGCATGTTGCAGGCCCTGTACTGACCTTTCCGGATACAGAAAATGTTTGACTGCTGCCCTGGCCAGCACATTCTCCAGATCTCTCACCAATTGAAAACATCTGGTCAATGGTGGCCGAGCAACTGGCTCGTCACAATACGCCAGTAGCTACTCTTGATGAACCGTAGTATCGTGTTGAAGCTGCATGGGCAGCTGTACCTGTACACGCCATTCAAGCTCTGTTTGACTCAATGCCCAGGCGTATCAAGGCAGTTATTTCGGGCAGAGGTGGTTGTTCTGGGTACTGATTTCTCAGGATCTATGCACCCAAATAGCGTGAAAATTTAAGCACATGTCAATTCTAGTATAATATATTTGTCCAATGAATACCCGTTTATCATGTGCATTTCTTCTTGATGTATCAATTTTAATGGCCAGTAGTGCATTAATGGAAGAATGATAAAAGCTAACTTTTTAAGTAAATCCAGTTTTATTTATATTTTTAACTGTGCAGCTTTTTATTGTTAGAACATTGTGTACGGTTGTAGCTTGCTGTAGAAATTTTATAATGCAACTTATGGTTTTATCTTATAGTTGAAACAAGTGTTAAGGTAGACAATTGTTAAATAAGAGTTACTAAGAAGGTGGCAGGGGTAAAATACAGGGAGCGAATGGCTATTTACAATTTGTACAGAAACCAGATGGCAGTTATAAGACTCGAGGGACACGAAAGGGAAGCAGTGATTGGGAAGGGAGTGAGACAGGGTTGTAGCCTCTCCCCGATGTTATTCAATCTGTATATTGAGCAAGCAGTGAAGGAAACAAAAGAAAAATTCGGAGTAGGTATTAAAATCCACGGAGTAGAAATAAAAACTTTGAGGTTTGCAGATGACATTGTAATTCTGTCAGAGACAGCAAAGGACTTGGAAGAGCAGTTGAACGGAATGGACAGTGTCTTGAAAGGAGGATCTAAGATGAATATCAACAAAAGCAAAACGAGGATAATGGAATGTAGTCGAATTAAGTCGGGTGATGCTGAGGGAATTAGATTGAGAAATGATACACTTAAAGTAGTAAAGGAGTTTTGCTATTTGTGGAGCAAAATAACTGATGATGTTCGAAGATATAAAATGTACACTAGCAATGGCAAGGAAAGCGTTTCTGAAGAAGAGAAATTTGTTAACATCGAGTATAGATTTAAGTGTCAGGAAGTCGTTGCTGAAAGTATTTGTATGGAGTGTAGCCATGTATGGAAGTGAAATATGGACGATAAATAGTTTGGACAAGAAGAGAATAGAAGCTCTTGAAATGTGGTGCTACAGAAGAATGCTGAAGATTAGATGGGTAGATCACATAACTAATGAGGAGGTATTGAATAGGATTGGGGTGAAATTTGTGGCACAACTTGACTAGAAGAAGGGATCGGTTGGTAGGACATGTTCTAAGGCAGCAAGGGATCACCAGTTTAGTATTGGAGGGCAGCGTGGAGGGTAAAAATCGTAGAGGGAGACCAAGTGATGAATACACTAAGCAGATTCAGAAGGATGTAGGTTGCAGTAGTTACTGGGAGATGAAGAAGCTTGCACAGGATAGAGTAGCATGGAGAGCTGCATCAAACCAGTCTCAGGACTGAAGACCACAACAACAACAAGAAATATTTTTGCTAACTTGTCTAGGTGTGAGAACTTTATGTAAAGGTGTCTTGTTGTGATGGCTTAATGAAGCATGGTTAAACTTGTATTCCTTGTTCTCATTTATAATCTGTTAAAATTAGTTGCCCATTTTCATTTTTACGTTTGTGACTGTGCTTGCATATCGCATTGTACATCGCAAATTGTGTACTGAAAAATTTTATGGAAACTGGTAAGATACCGTCTTGCGTTGCACATTGCAGTACGGTAAATGAAATTTGATTTTTGTCAGTCACAAGTTGCAGAGCAGACGAGCGTGTTCACCGGTAGACCAATAAATTTAATTACCATCAAAGTTCATGCCCACTGCAAGGCAGTGGTTGTTAGAATGTCTTTGTGAAAGTAATAGCGGTATCAGTTCTGATGCTTAATACCAGTAGAAGATTTCTCTAAAGTACTATCTTATGAATTTTCAAGTACTTTTATCAGAAAGTCAGATGCGTTAATTTCTATGTTCATATGCTCTGTAATTGCAATAATTGTTCTGGTACAGTGATTGTTTGCAAGGCTAAAGATTAAGATTAACAATATTCCGGGCTAATATTATAATCTGAGTCATTTGTTTTGCAGCCAGATGGTATACGTAAATATCATTGAAAACGTGTTGCTTTCTCACAGATGAATTGTTTGATGTACCGGCTAGTCTGGATTTCCCATGGTGTAGCGTGAGCTTGTCATATTTCCATTCAAAATGAAATTTACCCGTATTTTTTTTTTTTTGCCCTGCACCGAGATTTACGTATTTTCATATCAAAATAGATTCTTCATATTTCACAGACACTAACTTGACACTAAAGAGCACGAGTTTAAAAATACGTCCAGGTTCAGAAAAAACTGAAGATCTTGAACGACTAGAGATACGTAGTTCATATCACAGGTCATGTACATTAGTATGTTCTGCAAAAAAGATAAGCATTAGAAACATGTCGCGGCACAACACAACCAACCCGTAAAAAGTGCCTGCGACTCACGTTGTTGCTATAAACTAAAGGTAACAGATCAGTGAGACTTGAGCAGACGTGCAGGATGTCTCGCAGACGTATGAGAGAACCGTAGCGTCAAATCAGTGTGTTTGAAAAACGGCGCATTATTGGCATGAGAGAATGTGTTGCATCCGCCTGGGCTATTGCTGCTCGTGTTGGACGAAGTGTGTCGGCATTGCAACTGGTGTGTGCAGAATAGTTATTCGAAACTGAAAATTTACCATTATGTATGTATTTAATTCTCTATTTTACAAAGATTTTTAATATTGCTCTAAATGCCATTATTAGGGCTAGAGTGTCTTTAGAAATGTGCAAATGTTGACCGTCTGACTGGATTACTGAATATGAAGTGGTTTTTGACTGATCGGATATCCAATTCATCCAAAACATCTCTGCGGGCATGAAGAACAGCCAAGTTGTTCAATCGCTTCTGTCCCATTGTTGATCGGATATATGACTTCTGACGTCTAAGGACGCTAAATGACCGTTCTGCTGTTGCTGTCGTGGTTGGCACTACTTGGAGAAGCTTAATGCACTTCACTACTTCACATGAAATTTCTCCGACTGCAGGCTCTTCTGTAATGTACTTCTTACATCACGCATGTTTTTTAAGACCAGTTGTTTTTTATTAGCGATATCGGCTAACATATTCAAGTGTAAGGTCTGTTTCTCAATGTCTAGGTCATTTTTCAAAAACTCAGTTGATTTTTCCATATTTGTTTCACCTCTGTTTACTAAAAACAGGCACTCTTGTTCAACTGCAATGACCTGTGAGAGTCCAGTTGAAGGAAACTGCTCAGTAATGCAAGATTGCACCGTTTCACAAACTTCAATGTAAATAGATTTGTAATATTCCTTTTGGGTTTTGGAAGTGTGTGGTGAGCTGCCTTCGTCGTTTTCATACTTCTTTGGTGTACTTCAATTCCGAGGAAGCGAAGGGTCATCAACTTGTGAAGGTTTTTCTTTTAAACACAATTCCCAAACGTGTTCACAACTATCACTTCCATTCAATATACAAATCAAGCCCTCATATATTTTTTCCTGATCAGCAACACTTTAGTGAGGGCATTGAATTTTTTCATTGACATCCTCTTCTGGGTTCAATGCATGGCATTAAAGACGTAAAAAGAAATAAGTCTTGAATTGTAACATTGACTCAAGGCAGCCTGCAGATTTGTAATCTGCCTCTGTTTTGTCCTCTGCAGAAAATGTTTCAAAAAACACTAGAAGTTCTTCAATGTTTTTCAACATTCTGAAGATAATAGAAGCTCGCATAGTACTTCGAGTCGGACAAAGGGATTGTAGACCAGCTTGGTCGTTGGCGCTCTCACAGCATATGCTTCTGAAAAGTCCCATCCTTTCGTTGGATTCCCTTACGGTGTTTATTAAGTTCTTGGCTAAAGCCATAATATCCCTCATAGACGTAAGATGGCGGAGACTGTCTACAACTGTCAAGTCTAAACCGTGGGCAGTGCAGTGCACATAATGTGCTTTTTGTTGTACATCCAAAACTAACTTTTTTTAGTCCTTTGAACTTACCTCTCATATTCGAGGCACCATCATAGCACTGTCCTCTTAAGTTATCCATTGACAAATCAAGACGAGCAAAAACGTCTTTTAAAATAATGATTCAGTGTTGGAGGTCTCGTATAAGCCAATAACGTCTTCGTTCAAGATTAAGGAATCATCGACAGTACGAATACAAAATGACACTTGTTCGTGAATCAAAGAATCACTTGTTTCGTCAACCATAATAGAAAAATGTTCAGTCTTCTTTACTGAAGCCAATACCTTTCTCAACACAGACTTTCCTAGTCGATCAATGATATCATTTTGAATATCGTGGAACATCAACTCATACCCTGAACGCCCTAACCAATCTTTAAACTCAGGTATGTCATTCTTTCAGAGTTCCAACAATTGAAAAGTATTTGAGTTTATGTCTTCGTGCACTCTAATTGCACGGTAGTAAAAATTCTTTCAAGAGCTAAACGGCCTTTCTTCATATCACTACCTAACTGTTCATTCAGTTGGAAGGCCACACTTCGGTTAGTGATAGAATTTAGTTTCAGAACACATTCTTTATGCGTAAACGTATTTTCATGAAGACTCAATTTTTCCAAAGCCTTTTTCCAGTTAGAAAACCCTACCAAAGTAAATGCATCTTTCTTTTTTGAAGAAAATTGTAATAGATTTTTAGCATCTGCCTCTTTGCAGGTATTGCAAAATACTTTTCCGGTAGATGCTTCATCTTCTAGCCATGTATATTTGATCAACCAGGACTTCTGAAGTGATCATGACTTACCGGATTGTCCAGATTTCGGCTGTGAACGGTTCTCGCGTGAAGACGACGAAGCAATAGACGACACAATAATTATTGGAGGTTGACTTGCAGTATCATCAACTTCCAAGCGCGTCTTTTTGGTAACAAATTTATCCATTCCAAACTTAGTTCACAATACACTAACAGACTAAAGTAAATGAATGAAATATAGTCATACAAAATATTCCACTAGACACTAATGTCAGAACACTAAACACGTCTGCAGCATGCACTGAACGAAACTATCCACACTGAATGACTACGTTAGCAAGGTGTTCTTTATGCAGCCGCGGCGTCGTAATGTCTCGAAACGTCAAGGCGACGTGAGGCGGAGGGTTCCAGGCGCTTCTGCTCCAGCCCTTCTGATGTCGCCACGGTCGCAGCGCTGGCCCGCCGGCGCCAGACTTTACCCGAAGGTTCGCGCATTGGGACAAATTCTAAGTGTGCCTGCAGCACCTTAACACTATCATGATTCACACCACTCGTTTTCAGTTAACCCGCTTGCTAACATTATAATTATTTTTTAACTCATTAATGAATGTATTTTTAAAGGTACCTATCATAAAACAAGGAAAATAAAAAATTCAAACATAGCTTTGTGATTTTACAAAGCATAATATAACTAATAATTTTCTTAAATTATTGGGGGGGGGGGGGGGGGAGTATGAATGCGGTGAACCTAATGTTTTGGGCTAGTTAAGATGGCGGACATCGGCTTCAAGTTTGTGACCAGTTTTCTACCTCCGTGAGCTTTTCCCAGCCGGCCTTCTGTGTTTAAACTACCAGCAAATGGTGCTCTCGTATTTTCTTTGTATTTATTAGATTACCGGTAATAGTTATTATTTGAAAGATACAATATTTTCCATTAGTGTTATCATTGTTTCTTGCCCTAATTTTATTTTTAAATGTTCCTGCAGCCCTTTTATGGGTGACTGTCAAGCTAAGTTGGACTTGCTTGATACGGTGATGCTATTGATTGCTGCAGCCCTAAATGCAAATAGCATGCCCACTAAAAATAGCATGTTCCTATAAATTGCAGTAGCGAAGTCAGATACTTTTTGAAGAAGTATTCCAATGCAAAGCAAGTGCTGGCATTGCATGATATTTCTTCTCGCGGTCCTGAATCGCTCTGTTAGTACCGAGCCAGCAATCACTGATTACGCCGATTTCAGCCTCAGCTCTCGCCATTAATGTAATTCCTCTTTCTCTTCTTGCTAGAAATGAAATACAATCAATACATTTGTTTGCATGGCCATCTTCCGCACGGGCTGTTAAAATCATTTATTATTGGTTTTCCGTCCTGAGCTTACTGCAGTTTCGCTTTTATTTATGAATCTTCCTTGGTAATTGGTATTTGCTTACATATTCTCCAAATCAGTGCTTCTTCCCTTCTTGCTAGCAACGGTTAACGACGAAAGACTTCGTTTCACATATACACTTGGCAGTTTTTGCCTTTCTGCAGTATTTCTTACACTGCATTTGTGTTATTTACACTTACCTTTGTAAAATGAAGTTACATGAGTTTCTCACTCTAAACAGTATTACAGATCGTAATACTGACGCTTTATAAATAAAAGCGAAATGAGTCTTGTGTAATCCTCTTTAATTAAATTACAGTAAGTTCAAGACGGAAAACCGATGCTGACTGAAATAGAATCAACACTGAATTCAAGAGAAAGAGAAATGATAGCGGGATGGTGGTAGTACCACACGTTCCCTCCACCACACACCGTATGGTGACTGGCAGGGTGCAGAGTAGACGTAGAATGAGAGGAAAAGTGATCCAATCTTCTTCAGGATAGGATTATGTACTAAAAAAATGGCTCTGAGCACTATGGGACTCAACTGCTGAGGTCATTAGTCCCCTAGAACTTAGAACTAGTTAAACCTAACTAACCTAAGGACATCACAAACATCCATGCCCGAGGCAGGATTCGAACCTGTGACCGTAGCGGTCTTGCGGTTCCAGGCTGCGGCGCCTTTAACCGCACGGCCACTTCGGCCGGCGATTATGTACTGCTGGCAGCTTGAGAGACACATTTTAGGACTCGAGATGTGTAAGTATTTTAAGTTTCCACTTCGGCTTGCATTCATCACTACCAAACCCATCGTCATCATCGTCGTCGTCGTCATCATCGTCGTCATCGTCGTCGTCGTCGTCGTAGTCATCATCGTCGTCGTCGTCGTCATCATCGTCGTCGTCGTCGTCATCATCGTCGTCGTCGTCATCATCGTCGTCGTCGTCATCATCGTCATCGTCGTCATCGTCGTCGTCGTCGTCGTCATCATCGTTGTCGTCGTCGTCATCATCGTCGTCGTCGTCGTCATCATCGTCGTCGTCGTCGTCATCATCGTGGTCGTCGTCATCATCATCGTCGTCGTCGTCGTCATCATCGTCGTCGTCGTCGTCATCATCGTCGTCGTCGTCGTCATCATCGTCGTCGTCGTCATCATCGTCGTCGTCGTCGTCATCGTCGTCGTCGTCATCATCGTCGTCATCTGACATTTGACATGCACTACTGAATAACGTTCTAGGTCGTACTGGGCGTAACTGCAGTCAGCGATACATATCCGTCTTACTTCTGTTTGTTTTCTGCTATCATTACTCACTTTCCATTGCGTCATCGTCTTGGACTCTTGTTATCTCTCGAAATTCAGTAAACAATTTCCTTGGTCAGTCTGTCACACGTTGACCGCGTCTCACGCACCTCCATTCATTATTGGCAAAAATTATTACGTTTTCCACTCGACTCTTTGCCCTGGTCGATTTGTTTGTTATAGGCTCTCTGCTGATCTTAATCTATAATTCTGTACAGGGTGATTTTGCTAAATGGCGACAAACTACCGAAAACGATCCCTCACAGACTACTATGGACTTACGGCTGGAAATGCGTTCCACGGGAGTCCTAAATCTAAAGCATAATGTACCATTTCTTCCTTGAATGTTAATATATTTTATTCAGTAATTAATCTTTGCAGCACATAAGAAGCTATAACTTTTAATGTTACCTCGGTGACCGAATAACGAGGATCGTTGGTCTATTGCCGATGTTCATGTTGTTTACGGTCTCCTCATTGGTATGATCAGGACGCAGTTTTCAACTGCTCCCATTAAGTTCTTAGTGTACACATAATATATGTATATCGGAGTGATGCATAACTCTCAGAAACGTAGCGGTCGGCCGCGGTGGTCGAGCGGTTCTAGGCACTTCAGTCCGGAACCTCGCAACTGCTACTGTCGCAGGTTCGAATCCAGCCTCGGGCATCGATGTGTGTGATGTCCTTAGGTTAGTTAGGTATAAGTAGTTCTAAGTTCTAGGGGACTGATGACCTCCGATGTTAAGTCCCATAGAGCTCAGAGCCATTTGAACCATTTTTAGAAACGTAGCGATTTGTTAAATACTATGCGGACGGATTTTTAGAATCGTCACAGTTAAGGTAGATGAACTCACACCCATTTCTCATTTGTTTCTAGTGACCTGAAACTTGTGATTGTTTGAAGATGTTTCTTTCTATTCAAGTTATTGTGGTGTCAGTATGCTTTCACTCTCGCGGCATTTTGCCATCGATCTTGGGGACGCTGCCACATTGTTCAAAAACGGCTCTGAGAACTATGGGACCTAACATCTGAGGTCATCAGTCCCCTAGAACTTAGAACTACTTTAACCTAACTAACCTAAGGACATCACACGCATCCATGCCCGAGGCAGGATTCGAACCTGCGACCGTTGCGATCGCGCGGGTCCAGACTGAAGCGCCTAGAACCGGTCGGCCACACCAGCCGGCTGCCACATTGTTGTTACGGACATCTGCTTTGGATTGCGATTCGGATTGTTTTTGGGAGCTGTTGGTTTCCTTGTTTGTTAGTATTGGCACTTTCCGTCTGTTTTTCGTCTAAGCAACTGTGAGAAAAGAATAACTAAAAATAAAGTGATGCGACATTTCATCATCGCTGATTGCACTGATTGTTCCAGTGGTGAAAGTGCCTGCGAAACACAGTTTGCATGTGATTTATATTATAAGGTCATCATTTTTTAATTCATAATGTGCAAGGAAAAAGCCTTTTTTTAAGAAAAAGTTTTAGCCATTTTCATAAATTGATAATTTTTGTCAAAAGATTGCTGGGCCAACATGCGCCACCATGAAATGAGTACAAGTTTTCATAAAAGGGACTCATTCCTATAGTTGTAAAGTCATGGAATGTATCTGATATTTAATTCTAACAGTTTCTTAAACTGCTCCTAAAGGAGCGCGATTACGCAAAGTGGAGACTTTCATCGGTCCCCCTTTTTTTTTTTACTTTTAACGTGTAATGCCCCGTGGCCATCGAGGTCATTAGAGAGGGAGTTTGACAAGGTCGAGGGACGGAGTGGACCGTGACGTAGCTGGAGGAAGTTTTGCTACATTCTCGTAAAAGTGAGTTACGAAAACCACAGGTCGATACAGTATTCCAGTTCGGATTCATCAGTGAGCTACCTCACCCAAACTGGTTAATAATTAGGTTTCAGGTATGACCGATCTTCCAGAGATTGACAACCATCATCTTAGAGATGACAAATATCGGTACATATGTGACTGCATGAGTTACCTAATGTACACCAAAATACCGCGCTTAAAAAACGGAGGTCTTTCGGGACTCATACCTGGGGTTCTGTTGGGTTAGGGACCATTTGGACATCCAACAGAAGTGTCGTTTTAGTGCCACTATCCTACACTACAAGGACAAAGTGCGAATATTGCACACTTCCTCCTGCTCACGCAAACGAAGCACATCGATTGGTTCTTTTTGCATTTGATGTGGTCTACGGTAGGTCTTAAGGGGCTTATGGAGACACCATTAGTTCATGGGCGGTTCCTTAAGAAAACCAAAAAGGTTTTTTTTTACCATTTTTTCGTAGAAAAACCGAGCCGCAGATTCCAAGAAGACTATGCACAACAAACGACTGAAATTCTTATAATTTATTCCTAAGATCCCGATCTGAAGCAACGATGAAAGTTTTCTTGATATCCTTATCCGTTTCCGAGATACAGAAGTTGATAGTTATCCTACCTACACAAGTAAAATAGGCACGTATAACACGGTGTGTTTCGAAAACGTGGTTTATGAAGTGACGTATCACTGATAAATATGCTGTAAAGTGTCTCAATCATCATCAAAGGATTCTGGGAACCCCGTGTTGTAGTACTGAAGCACATGCAAAATTTTTGTGCACGAAAAATCTGGTATGAGATACAAAATGTAATTTTGGTTTATTTGAGCTTCGCATAAGTAAATTATCAAAATTTTACTCACCCATAAAGTTCTTTTGATATGAGTGGCATGCCCTGCTGTGGCAGGGAAGAGAAGAGAATCAGCGGAAAAATGATACTAACGGAGCGCAAGAAAGGCGAATATGCTCATTTTTAAAGGACTTGAATGTAGGGTGCCAGCTACCTCATTCTACCTCCATCAGCACCTTAAAAAATTTTGCCTGGGATCATATTCGAGATTTTTTATCTTGAGATAGAAGGAGACAGCGCCAGTGGGGGCGGAATAAAGAAAAAGTGGAAGTGGACGAGAGCCAGTAATAGTGAGACAGGGTCTACGACAATGACAAGGAGGAAGAGAGAGATAGTGACAGCGAGAAGAGAAAGAAGCAGTGGGAAGGAGTGAAATACTAGCAGTAAGAGAGAATAGGAGGAAGACAGTATATAGTAGAAGGACAGAACGAGGGAGACAGTTGCTGTGAAACAAGAGCTACAGAGACACAAATGACTAATGACAATAAGTTGGGCTGAATGAGTGAGTGAGAAAGGGCAAGTAGAGTGGGTGGGTAAGAGCGTTACAGCGATGGTCAAGTGAGTGTGAGGATTAACATTTAGGAGACATTATGGGAATGAGAGATGAGTTGCATGTTAAAAAGGGCGCTATATGTTCGCATGACAAAATTTTTTGAGGATGGTAGAATGAGGCAGATGATACGTCACTTTTCAGTCAGTCTTTCAAACAGCAGAATATTCGCCTTTTTTTGCGCTCCACTAGGAACATTTTCCGTTGGTAGCTTAACAGTTTATTTTTTATTTACTGAAATATATATACTAACACCTTACGACTAGAATTATTTTGCTCAAGCCTATACTAAAAAGTGGAACCTGAAGAATTGTAAAATTTACAGAGGAATCAGTGTTGATAAATTAGGTACAGGATTGTAGAAGTGCTTAACAATGGCTAAGAGTGAGTGTGATTAGAGATAGATGGGAGACAACACTAGATTTAAAATTCGTACGTATCGCAGAGGCATCTGTTGCTTGGAAAATGAGATACGGCAACAGCGTATAACAAATTTGGGAACGATCCACATCTTCACAGAATTTAAATAAACTTAAAGTCTTCGCCGAAATTTAAAATGACAAAGCACAAATAAGTAAAGGTTACTAATTCTGTAATATTTTAACAAACGAATACCAAGATGGCGATGCCACCTTTGAACAGTTTCAAAAAGCAAAATGAGTCGCTACAAAGCTGCTCTTCTTCACGTCCGTTTGAGACACACTGATGGCAAGAACACTACGACATTTTGCTTAATAGGTTGTTGGTCCGCATGTGGAACACAGTACAGCAGAAATTCTGCGTGATATGGATTCGAAAAGTTCTTGATAATTTCTGGAGGTATGTGGCACGTGTACGGGTCGCTAATTTGTGGATGTAGAATTGGCACTCTATAGTGTCATTGATACACTCTACGAAAAAAAAAAAAAGACGCGCCAAGAGGGAAATATGCAAATCGTCACAAAACTGTAAACTCTGGATGCTGATGGGTGGATGTGTGACACTGCATGCGAGTTCTCAGTGGGACAGTACCAGTGCCTCGCAGACAGGCTGGTGAACAATAAACACAGATGTCAGCATTTCGGAGAGAATGTATACACTCCTGGAAATTGACATAAGAACACCGTGAATTCATTGTCCCAGGAAGGGGAAACTTTATTGACACATTCCTGGGGTCAGATACATCACATGATCACACTGACAGAACCACAGGCACATAGACACAGGCAACAGAGCATGCACAATGTCGGCACTAGTACAGTGTATATCCACCTTTCGCAGCAATGCAGGCTGCTATTCTCCCATGGAGACGATCGTAGAGATGCTGGATGTAGTCCTGTGGAACGGCTTGCCATGCCATTTCCACCTGGCGCCTCAGTTGGACCAGCGTTCGTGCTGGACGTGCAGACCGCGTGAGACGACGCTTCATCCAGTCCCAAACATGCTCAATGGGGGACAGATCCGGAGATCTTGCTGGCCAGGGTAGTTGACTTACACCTTCTAGAGCACGTTGGGTGGCACGGGATACATGCGGACGTGCATTGTCCTGTTGGAACAGCAAGTTCCATTGCCGGTCTAGGAATGGTAGAACGATGGGTTCGATGACGGTTTGGATGTACCGTGCACTATTCAGTGTCCCCTCGACGATCACCAGTGGTGTACGGCCAGTGTAGGAGATCGCTCCCCACACCATGATGCCGGGTGTTGGCCCTGTGTGCCTCGGTCGTATGCAGTCCTGATTGTGGCGCTCACCCGCACGGCGCCAAACACGCATACGACCATCATTGGCACCAAGGCAGAAGCGACTCTCATCGCTGAAGACGACACGTCTCCATTCGTCCCTCCATTCACGCCTGTCGCGACACCACTGGAGGCGGGCTGCACGATGTTGGGGCGTGAGCGGAAGACGGCCTAACGGTGTGCGGGACCGTAGCCCAGCTTCATGGAGACGGTTGCGAATGGTCCTCGCCGATACCCCAGGAGCAACAGTGTCCCTAATTTGCTGGGAAGTGGCGGTGCAGTCCCCTACGGCACTGCGTAGGATCCTACGGTCTTGGCGTGCATCCGTGCGTCGCTGCGGTCCGGTCCCAGGTCGACGGGCACGTGCACCTTCCGCCGACCACTGGCGACAACATCGATGTACTGTGGAGACCTCACGCCCCACGTGTTGAGCAATTCGGCGATACGTCCACCCAGCCTCCCGCATGCCCACTATACGCCCTCGCTCAAAGTGCGTCAACTGCACATACGGTTCACGTCCACGCTGTCGCGGCATGCTACCAGTGTTAAAGACTGCGATGGAGCTCCGTATGCCACAGCAAACTGGCTGACACTGATGGCAGCGGTGCACAAATGCTGCGCAGCTAGCGCCATTCGACGGCCAACACCGCGGTTCCTGGTCTGTCCGCTGTGCCGTGCGTGTGATCATTGCTTGTACAGCCCTCTCGCAGTGTCCGGAGCAAGTATGGTGGGTCTGACACACCGGTGTCAATGTGTTCTTTTTTCCATTTCCAGGAGTGTAGTTGAGCGTAAAGAAGCCGGTTGGAGTAACCGGTGAATCACTCCACATTTGAAGAAGAGCGAGACCGCTGTTATACGATGTTGGCAGGAATGGCTGGACCATGGCCGAACACAGCGTCAAAGAAGGCAGCGGTCGACTTAAAGAGAAGACAGAAAGTGAGGACTGGGCAGTCGTCAGAGAGACGCTCAGAGCCCCGGATTCATCATTATCGCCTATCCGACGTGCAACTGGTGCTCCAGTGTCCGCTATGACCATTAATAGGCGGTTCACAGAAAGAGGCACAGTTCACCGTTGACCTCTATACATCATTAAGTTCTTTTGCAATGGTATAGGGCACATTCGGCCTGGAATAGTATTGAAAGGTGTAAAATTGTCTTCAGTGATGAGTCTCGCTTCGAATTGTGCCCCAGTGATCAATGAAGACG
The DNA here is from genome assembly GCF_023864275.1 of Schistocerca cancellata. Taxonomy (NCBI): domain Eukaryota; kingdom Metazoa; phylum Arthropoda; class Insecta; order Orthoptera; family Acrididae; genus Schistocerca; species Schistocerca cancellata. The sequence goes on from NC_064634.1 coordinate 192,898,808, forward strand.
TGTCTGGAGACAGCCTGGACAGCAGTGGGAGACCAATCTGGTTGTCACCCGCCAAATGGCTTGGCAATCAGAATTGAAGGTCTGTGATGCCATTTCATGTTAGAGCCCTTTGTCATCCGCGGCTCCCTTACAGCAAAGTGATACATCGACGATATTCGAGAGTTTCTACTGCTTGTTCTCGTGCTTACCAAACCCTACCTTGGCCAACAAGGTCGCCGGATATATCCCCAATTGAGTTAGTTTTGAGTACTATGGGCAGGGCTCTCCAACTAGCTCGGAATTTTTTGACGATCTAACGCGCCAACTTGTCAGGATTTGGCACGATATCCCTCGGGACGAAATCCAACAACTCTAGGACTCAATATGAGGAGGAATAACTGCTTGCATAAGGACCAGAGATGGTCCAACGCCTTATTGACTTGCTCAATTTGTGAAGCTCTTTCTGTTGAATTAATCGTACAAATTTGCTGAAATTCTAATCATTTCTTTGTCTGCACATGCACATCATAGGTACCGATTTCCGAACCATTCGGATAATTCTTCCACAGTGCGCAGTGGCCAAGACATCAACGTGAATTTAATATCACCCTCTTCAAACAATTGTAGCACGGCCGTGGTCTCGCGACGAGCAGCTGTTCTGCTGGAAGAAGACGTCGCCATCGGGGAGGACGTGATGCGTAAAGGGATGTCCACGTGGTCACAGCTGTCATGTCGATTACTGCCACAGGGCCCATGGCAGTCCAGGTGTATGTTTCCCACGGCATAATACTGCTCCCACAGCTCAGCGATTGTGGAGTGATCCATGTTTCGGACAACAGTTCGCCGAGATATCCCTATTCGACGATCGACCTGGTGTAATAAGAATCGCAATTTATCTGACGGAGCGTCACGTTTACATTGATCCACGGTCCAATCGCGATAATCCGACGTCCACTGTAAACATAACTGATGTCATCGTTGTATCAATATGGAACACGTTGGGTGTCGTCCACTGCGGAGATCCTTGTTCAGCAGTGTGTGCTCCGAAATACTTGTGCCTGCTACACCACTGTACTGCGTCATCAGGTCTGCCACATATCTCCGTCTATCCCACGTTCTCTGGCGCGGCCTGAACGTCCGACACCTTGTGGCCGACTCGTTGTTTCATCTCTTACAGGCTCTTTCCATACACAGGGTGTTTCACTAAATCTGTTTGCCTCTGTAAGTTACGAAGTAATACGCGACGGATATATTATTGCGGTAGGTTACACTGTCTGCGGAGCTATGGACACAAGTTTATTGTGTTATTATCCAAAGAGTTACAGCAAAAGGATACAGTTTTTTAAATGGAACAATAGTTGTTTCTATCATGCACTGGAAACAGTAACACCAGCTGTGTATACATCAACTTAAATTACATTCCTATCACTTTTAGTTTGGCAGCTACAACCCTTCAAAGTTTCAGGGGCAGATACCAAACACGCTGCGCATAACGCAATGCGCCTTCTAAATGTGGTGCGGCCGAGTTGTAATGTCGCCGGTGTCACGGAGCGAGAGCCGGCCGGTGTGGCCGTGCGGTTCTAAGCGCGTCAATTTGGAACCGCGTGACCTCTACGGTCGCAGGTTCGAATCCTGCCTCGGGCATGGATGTGTGTGATGTCCTTAGGTTAGTTAGGTTTAAGTAGTTCTAAGTTCTAGGGGACTGATGACCTCAGTAGTTAAGTCCCATAGTGCTCAGAGCCATTTTTTTTCACGGAGCGAGAAGATTCCTCGATGCGCTGTTAGACTGCCGACTGTCGCCGCACACGGCCGTATTTCCGACAGTTCGAGCCACACAAACAAACGGGGCTCAATGTACCACAGTTACTGACATCGGATGAAGATGCCATACACGAACAACGAATACGTTGACATGTTGCTGATGCTCGGCGAGTGCCGACACGATGCCACTGAAGCAGCCATGGCGTACGCCGTGAGATATCCTAGGTGAAGAGCTCCGGTAGCCATTATGTTCTTACGTGCCGAACAACGGCTTCGGGGAACAGGCAGCTTGGTAATGCGCCGCAGTAACAGACGAAGAACTCCAAGAAGTGAGGAGACGGAGGTGTTTGTTTCAGCTGCGGTACACCACGATCCTCATGTCAGCTTACGAGCCGTTGCTGCAGTCGCTGGTGTCAGTCTCACATCCGTGTGGCGTCACAGGTTTCACCCGTACCGCCTGTCACTGACCCAGGAGCTGCATGGGAACGATTTCCGTGCGAGAGTTACATTCTATGAATGGGCAATGCGTAATTACACGCTGGAGTCTTTACAAGGTGTTATGTTCTCTGATGAGTCTACATACACAAATTATGGTGCAGTGAATCGCCAATCGACAATCCTCGGTGGGTACGACCTGTCGATCGTCAACGTGGGTGGTCTATTAATGTATGGTGTGGAATCCTTGGGGATGAAATCATCGGTCCACACTACTTCCCAGGTGCACTGACAGGTGAGTTATAGAGCGCGTTTATAGTCGACAGTTTGAGTGGTCTCCTTGAACATGTGTGTCTACACACGAGAGTCCGTATGTGGATGCAGCACGATGGTCACCCAGCCCGTTCTGCCCGTGCTGTTGTGGAAGAACTACACAGGTTTGCAGGAAGGTAGTTGGGGCGCCATGGTCCTCATTCATGGCAAGCAAGGTCGCCCGATTTAACACCATTAGGTTTCTTTTTGTGGGGATATCTAAAGGATCGTCACTGAGCCCACATCCCCAGATGATCTAAAACGGAGCAAAGAGGACGCATGTTGCTGCGTGACACCGGCGATGTTACATCTCGTCCGCAGATCCTTTAGAAGGCGTATTGCGTTGTGCATTCAGGAACATGGACACACATTTGAACATCTCATTTAAATCAACTTCCCACCGCCAGAACATCCATCACCCACCACACTGCCATGTACTATGCACAGCGTGCGATATCTGTCCCTGAAACTTTGAAGGGTTGTAGCTCCCAAACTGAAAGTGATAGGAATGTAATTTAAATTGATGTACACACAGCTGGTGCTACTGACTCCAGTGCATGATAGAAACAACAATTTAAAAATTGTATCTTTTTGCTATAACTCTTTGGATAACAACACAATAAACTATGTTCATAGCTCCGCAGACAGTGTAACGTTTCTTATGGTGACCTACCGCAATAAATATTTCCGTTGCCTATTACTTCGTAACTTACAGAGGCAGACACATTTAGTGAAACACCCTGTATGTTCTTGGCAGTAGCTCGTGTACAGCTGACCAGCTTCGTTGTTACTGAGTATGCTCGTTCCCACTCGCTAGCCCGTAGCAATCTACCGTTTATCAAAGTCGCTCATGTCTGTGGATTCCCCCATTTGCGGCCCAAATCGTCGCTAGAATAATTCCCCATTCCTCTGAGCTGCACCTACACAGGGCGCTCAGAAACACTCTGATAAAATTGTAAGCGTGTTGCAGGATAGGTTGTTCTGAGAAATAATTGTTAGGAAAAAATTCGACGCATTGCGCCGTTTTCGGATTGATTAGCAGTGAAGTTAGCTAATCAGACCGTTGCGCGCGCAAACGTAACCGGGCCGCCAGATACAGTTAGTATAAATTTCCTTTACTTTGCGTCCATGGTCACAAATATTTTGTCATCAGACTACCGGTTTCGGTCTATAATTACCATCTTCAGACACGTCCTAATGTACTGGAGCCGTAGTGGCGTCGGCAAATGTGAAACACAAAATTACTACTTTAGGACATGTTTTTATAAAACAGATCTGAAGATGGTCATTATGGGCCGAAACCAGTAGCCTGACGACAAAAAATTTGTGACCTTATACGTAAAGTAAAGGAAGTTTATTCTATATTCGGGACACTGTTTTATTCGCGACCATGTCTCAGCTTGTGAAGATGCAGTTAGTGTCATAGTCTCTTAATCTCATAGCGTAGATGATAGCGCATGAGACTGCTCAGCCTTTGACTCGGGTTTGATTCTTACTACCATCCCATGTCCAGTTTTTGTATCGCTCTCCTGGTCGGTTTTAGGGAACCAAACGAAGAACACGTTTCGCGACACAGTCTCTGGCGGTGCGCTTGAATTTGCGCGCACATCGTTGATTGACTAATTACAACTATAACCAACTCGGAAACAGCGCAACTATCGAATTTTTTTCTTAACAATTATCTCTCAGCCCAGCCTATTCTGCAACATTCTTGCAACATATTCGGATTATTTCTGACTACTCTGTATACAGCTCTTAGCGCGTCACTTGCCCGCAGACATCAGGCGGCTTTCAGTATCGCGTGGTTTTGGCTCATCGGTGGATGCACCTGCATGATCTTATGAACTGGACGAGGAAAATCATTAACGTGGTTGCAGATTTGCGACTCATACCTTCTTGCAACAGAAGTGTGGATGGTACTACCTACGCGAGACGGCGAAATGAAGACGAATGTCGAAAACCGCGCTTAGAAATAACTGAAATCGGTTAGCTGGAACTAATGGGGAAGATCTAGATTCTGAAACACACACTACTGCAAGCGCTAGAAATTTAAATGAAAATCAAATTTTGAAAATTATTTACAAAATTTAATTAACGGCGAAATAGTCTGTAGAAGAAGTCCGTAGTGTCTGGTGGATGAAATCGTAAGAAAATGCTTAAGAATGTATAACAGAGAGTTAAATTTTTTCAATCTTTGTCCGATTTCTACGTTTATTACTGGAAATAATAGGAATAAAAAACCAAATATCGGTTATTTCAAAAACGGGGTATTCTGAGCCGTTTTAACAGTCAGATTAAAATTTCATTGAAAAAAAAAACAGATATAACCAAAAACCTACTGTTTCAGCGATAACCGCCATTCCTAAGATTTATTGGAAAAATGCTCAACAAACGTAGTCCACTTGCAAAACACTCCTTCTACCAGTATCTGAATACAGCTAGTCAATCTGAGATGCGTCCCAGGCAGCTTTGATAGAGGAAATAGAGAAGTTCTGCAGCAGAGCAACGCGTTTTGTCACAGGTTCATTTAGTCTATCTCCAGTGGCACACGCTGCAAGAGAGGTATTCTGTATCGCGATGTGATGCACTGTTTAAGTTCCTAGAGCGAACGTTCCTAGAAGAGTTTACCAGTATATTGCTTTCTCCTACTTATATCTTGCGAGAAGACCATGAAAATAAAACCAGGGAGATTAGAGGCTTATCTGCAGTCATTATTCCACGAACAATTTGCGACTGGAACTGTAAAAGGGAGAAGTCACAGTGGCAAAAAGAAGAATGGAATATACGAGGTCTGTTCAAAAAAATTCCGGAACATTTGTAATTTCGCGCCAGTCTTGTGTTGGAACGAAATGCGGTTGGCATCTCTGCGCACGCCTTTGTTTAATGTGTAACTGCCGGAAGTTTCATTGTTTTATGTTTGTTAGTTGTTTTTCAGTGCTGTATTGAGCTTGATGCGTGGAAGGAAATAATGAAAAGGTATGGATTAAGAATAAATAAAGATAAGAGTGAAGTAATGGTATTTGGAAGAGAGAAAGGAATCAATGGAAATATTACCTTGAATGGAGAACCCCTCAAAGTGGTAGAAAGTTTCACTTATTTAGGGAGTGAAATATCTAGGGATGGAAGAATAACTAACGAGATTAATAGGAGGTTACAGAAGGGAGGCAATTTCTACCAAACAATAAAACATCTGATTTGGAATAATGAAGTTCCAGAAAGAGCAAAATTCCTGATGTATAAGAATTATTACTTCCCTATTGTCACCTATGGTGGAGAAACATGGACAATGAAAGAAAGGGACTGGAGCAGACTGCAAGCAGGGGAAATGAAATTTCTCAGAGCAGTAAAGGGAAAAACAAGAATGGACAGAGTAAGGAATGTAGAGATTAGAAAGGACCTCAAACAAGAAAGTATGAGAGAAGAAATTGAAAGAAAGAGATTAAGATGGTATGGGCATGTTAAGAGGATGCATGGGCAGAGACTCCCCAAAATTATGGAAGAACTAAAGATGGATGGGAAACGACCTAGAGGGCGCCCAAGAACACGGTGGAAAATGGGAGTGAGAATATCTGTTGAAAGGAGAGGTGTGACCTGGCAGCAAGTGGAGGAAGAAAAGTGGTGGGAGGACCGAGCCAAATGGAGAGGACTCATCAGCACCCAGACCCGGCAGTAGCTGGAGCGGGATTCGGATATAGATAGATATAGATAGATTGAGTAGAACGTCGTGTCGCACAGTTTGCGAATTTCGAGATGGCATAGTTAGAGGAGCACTGCTTCTGCATTAAATTTTGCGTGAAGCTCCAGAAAACCTTCAAAGAGACACACCAAATGATGCGGGACGCCTACGGTGATGAGTGCTTAAGCCGCACTCGGTGTAAGGAATGGTTCACAAGGTTTAAAAATAGCTGGACGGAAGTGAATGATGACCATCGTTAAGGAAGTCCTTCGATGTCTATCGACGATGCTCATGCCAGGAACGTCAACGAAATTGTGCGTGCCAATCGAAGTCTCACTGTCCGAGACATTGCAGAAGAGTGTGACATTTCAGTTGGATCATGTTATGAAATTCTAGCACCGCATCTTGGAATGTGTCGTTTTGCCACCAAGTCCGTTTCCGAGCTCATCAGTAAAGACCTGAAAGACCTTCGCCTCACAATCTGTGAAGAGTTTTTTATCTCGCAAATGAGAATGAGACGTTCCTTAACAGAATGGTAACTGGTGGTGGGCCATGGGACTACAGCCGTGATGTTGAGACCAGGGTTCAGTCTTCCCAGTGAGTTGGGAAAGGTTCTCCAAGGCCAAAAAAAGCTCGTCAGATCCGGTCAAATGTGGAAGCCATGCTGATAATTTTCTTTGAGTTTGAACTACTAATTCATCGTGAATTCGTGCCACAGGGACAAACTGTTAATCGATGCTACTATCGTTACGCATTGTGGCGCCTGCGAGAAAATTTGAGAAGGAAATACGGCCTGAAACGTGGCGAGACAATTCATGGCTTTTGCATAGCAATAACGTACTCGCACATTCATTTTTGTTGGTGCACGATTATTGGAAAAAATTTAAAAAAAGTGTGCTGCCTCATCCTCCGTACTTTCGAGGCCTGGCCCATACGAACTTTTTCTTATTTCTAAAGTTGAAAACTCCGTTATTTGCAGCCATAAATGAGATGAAAGAAAATTAGTAGATAGCGTTTCGCGTGATCCAGCGAGAGGCGTACCAAGACTGCTTCCAGAACTGGAAACGGCGTTGGGAGCGGTGTATCTGGTGAGGTAATGGGCGAGTTGTGGCCCTCAGAAAATACTTCAAGTTCGGAGTTGGCATGGCCACGCTGGGGCCTCTCGGCGGGCCGCGGATCATCGGCGGCACCGTGGTGCCGAACGTTAGGCGATGATGACGCTGTGTTGATGAAGGAGACATGCCGGGAGTGCCAAAGATGGTGGACTACTTATATTTTATTTAATTGCTGGACCATCGACTCCAATAAGTGTTTTATAGTAATAAAGGGCATTCTTAAAGGTACTTCTGTTATCGTACTCATCATTTAAAGTAGTTAAAATAGTACCTGCAGAATTTATGTAATTGCAATCTTTCATTTATAAATGACTATGTTACGTTCAAAATTCGCAATTGCCGAGTGATAGGAACCTTCGACGATTCGATTCATGTGTATATTCATATTCTATACCTTAGACTCAACAGTATTTGGCTTTTAATGCGGCAACTACGTATCCCAGCCCCTAGACAATGAAACCAGCACAAACTTTTAATACACTACTGGCCATTAAAATTGCTACACCAAGAAGAAATACAGATGATAAACGGTTATTCATTGGACAAATTGCCCATGCAGCTACAACACGATACCACAGTTCATCAAGAGTAGTGACTGGCGTATTGCGACGAGCCAGTTGCTCGGCCACCATTGACCAGACGTTTTCAGTTGGTGAGAGATCTGGAGAATGCGCTGGCCAGGGCAGCAGTCGAACATTTTCTGTATCCAGAAAGGCCCATACAGGACCTGCAACGTGCGGTCGTGCATTATCCTGCTGAAATGTAGGGTTTCCCAGGGATCAAATAAAGGGTAGAGACACAGGTCGTAACACATCTGTAACGTTACGTCCACTGTTCAAAGTGCCGTCAATGCAAACAAGAGGTGACCGAGACGTGCAACCAACAGCACACCATACCATCACGCCGTGTGACACGCCAGTATGGCGATGACCAATACACACTTCCAATGTCTGTTCACTGCGATGTCGCCAAACACGGATGCGGCCATCATGATGCTGTAAACAGAACCTGGATTCATCCGAAAAAATGACGTTTTGCCATTCGTGCACCCAGGTTCGTCGTTGAGTACACCATCGCGGGCGCTCCTGTCTGTGATGCAGCGTCAAGGGTAACCACAGCCATGGTCTCCGAGCTGATAGTCCATGCTGCTGCAAACGTCGTCGAACTGTTCGTGCAGATGGTTGTTGTCTTGCAAACGTCCCCATCTGTTGACTCAGGGATCGAGACGTGGCTGCACGGTCCGTTACATCCATGCGGATAAGATGCCTGTCATCTCGACTGCTAGTGTTACGAGGCCGTTGGGATCCAGCACGGCGTTCCCTATTACCCTCCTGAACGTACCGATTCCATATTCTGCTAACAGTCATTGGATGTCGACCAAAGCGAGCAGCAGTGTCCCGATACGATAAACCCCATTCGCGATAGGCTACAATCCGACCTTTATCAAAGTCGTAAACGTGATGGCACGCATTTCTCCTTCTTACACGAGGCATCACAACAACGTTTCACCAGGCAACGTCGGTCAACTGCTGTTTGTGTATGAGAAATCGGTTGGAAACTTTCCTCGTGTCAGGAAGTTGTCTGTGTCGCTAGCAGCGCCAACATTGTGTGAATGCTCTGAAAAGCTAATCATTTGCATATCACAGCATCTTCTTCCTGTCTTCCTGTTGTCATCTTCATGATGTAGCAATTTTAATGGCCAGTAGACTGAGTCTGAGGGTACGTAGCTGAGGGCCAATCACCACATTTTCTATTTCAAAGCCCGCAATCTATTGTGGAGGAGAGTATTTCGAAGGAGACCATCTTCAATAAGTAAAGGGTAAGTGTAGAAAAATTTTGTGGTCTAAGTTCCGGAATTTTGTGAGTTGGCCTCGTATGCGAAACGCCATTGTATTGTCAGTCACTGTTCCATTGGATGCTTGTACGATATGTCAGGAGTTGTATATACAGGTTATTAACTTAATTTGTTTCTAAATAGGGCTGTATGATGACTGTTTGCAGAAGAAGTCACGCAATCGATTATACTTTTGCTCTAATTAAGCAGAAAATTTCAAAGGTCTGGCATGCTCACCACGAACACATCCTTTGACAGGACCATCCCTCATTCCACGCCCAATACTTTCCAATCATACCTGCACACGTTAGGCTAAACTCCTCTGCTTGACTCATGTAGTACTGTCACCTCGACAAAGTGAATTGCAGTCACTGCCCTGTGGATAAATTTACTGCCTTACCAACACAGTTAGAACGGTGATGCTGTATTGTAACATACCACAAAAAAAACCATTAATGATCCCACTTTGTGTTAATGTCAGTTTTAAATAGGAGTAATATAGGACATTTAAGGTGCTCATATGTCAGTCTGTAATAACAAAGAGAACCTGTATAGGATCAATTTGTTGTTGGTCCGTCTGTCTGTCTGGTAATGAGAGTTCTTCCCTTTGTCCTGTAACCATGAAATTTGACAAGAATCGAGATTTCACAGAACGAGTAAACGACAAAAATCAGAAAACTGTTACTATTAACATTAATTCCCCATTAAGGAGAGAAAAAACAATAAATTTTAATGACTTTTTTGCCTCCTTTTCTTTTTTCTTCTCAAAAGCCTCTCATATATTCACTGTGTTTCTTCTTCCTCTCTTCTGTCCACTTCTATCCTGTTTTCTCCTCTGTCGGCGTTTGCTGTAATTTCTGTTTTTTGTTTTGTATTTTTTCCTGTCATGTCTTCTGCGGAGACGTTCAGTTTCTTGAGGTCTTCCATGGTTTCCTTTACCTAGATGGTTTTCACTGTATTAGTTATCACTATGTTAAAATTTTTCTTGGTCAATCTGTATATGTCCGTAGAACTTCGCCCTGATGTCTGTAATCGTCTCTGTCTGTTGGTACAGTTCTTTTGTCAGTCTCTTTATCCAGATACACTCTTTCTGAACTGGCCTGTAGATCTTTCTGAGTATTTTCTCTGTTGTTTTTCCATCTCCTTAATTTTCGTTCTTCCCTTGATTACTGTTGTTTCTGATGCATACAAGGCCTCTGGTAAGACTACTGTACTGTAGTATCGTAATTTGGCATTGATGGAAATACTTCCTTTGTTGTAATGGTTCATTTTAAGTTTGTGTGCTTTTTGTAGTTTTGTGATCCTTTCTCCATTGGATGTTGCGTTCAGTCATGTTTTCTGTATAATTTCTCCCAGGTATTTGATGCTATCTGGTTTAGTTATCTGTCTACACTTCGTTACCAGTGGGTGTCTGTCTGTGGATTTTGTGTCCATGTATTGCGTTTTTTCATATGAGATTTGTAGCTCTGTTTCTCGATGGTATTTCATGTAGTGTCTCTAGAGCTTCCTGGCTTCTTTTCTGTTATTTGTTATGATGGCTATATCATCGGCAAACGCCAGACATGTTGACGATTCTATCCTTGTGTCTCCCCATCTTCACCCCTTTCACTCCTTTGTCCTATGTTCTGATTATTTTCTACAAAACCGAATTAAATAGAATGGGTGACAGCCCATCTCTGTTCCTCACTCCTGTCTTGATTTCGAATGGTTCCGAGATCTCTTCCATAAATTTCACTTTGAATGTTGTATTTGTTAATGTTTCTTGGATTAGCTTCCTGGTTTTGTTGTCCATCTTCATTTCTTCCAGTGTCTTGAAGAGTGTTTCTCTATCTATCTATGGATAATCTGTAACTATACAACACGACATAAATTATTTTTCAATTTGTCATCCGACTTCGAAGTTGAAATCAAATCATTCTAGAAAGTCTTGGAATTCCTGGGACCGATATTTCTGCAGTGTCACCGTCGACAACAGGAAAAAAATCGAGATTCTCGATTTCTGGATTGTATGAAGTGTCCATACTGGATACATATATAAGTTTGTATGGAAGCCTCAGTGCGCAAGTCCTACTTGGAACTGGCCAATTTTTTCTTCTAATATTGGGATTATCGGATGCAGCGTTGGTTTTGTACTGGTAGATGTGCAGAATTGAATACGTGTCCCTACTGCATTTTACCCTTAAATTTTGCAGAGACAATTCAATAATTTTTAAAAGCAAATTATTTGCAGATTTTTTCTGCTTCATTAGAATACTTATGTCATCCGCAGGAGGAAGTAATTCTTATGGATGTATATGAACTGTAAGGTTCCGTACACATCTGAGAAAGAACATGAATCTAATGTTAAACCTTACGGAATACCATCAGTGGGTCCCACCGTACTATTCCCCCCTCCTCCCCCCACCTCATTTGGATTAGAAAAACTATATTCTGCTATAGTTGTTACATCATGTAGCATAACATTTCACTTTCTTTCTGTTAAGCGTGACTTGAATCACAACTTTAATTCAATAAAACATGAATTTTTACCAACAATGTATTGATTTTTCACTGTCAAATACCTTGTATAGGCCACAGATATTACCAAATAGTCCTCTTTTATTATTATTATTTAACGCTTGTAAAATTTAATGAGTGAATGTGTATATGAACGACCAGTTAACGAATCCTCCTGAAATCTAAACTGTAATTTACGAAAAAGTTGGACACTATTCCAGGGCAGCCAACTTCGTCGGGATCCTGATAGTATTATATCGCTTGCCTCAGGCGCAGGTAAACTTCAAGAAATACTGGAAGAACTTATGGAAGCAAGTTTGAAAGTTGGCTCTAAAATCAATTATTATGACACTAAAATTATGTATAACCGACACATCAAAAAGCAAACCTCTGAAAGTAACAACCAGTTGATGAGTTTTATATTCAGAACTATTGTAGACAACAACTGGATGCGCAGTTTTCAAACTATACTTGATGTTTATGACACTCACGACGGAGAAGTGTGTTTGAGTTAACTTTCTGGCGGCTTGCCATGGCCGCAACATTAACAAATAATCCCCATATTTATCGCACTTTTACGCTGTAATTTCTTGTTACACCTGCAAAAGAACTGTATCACTCTATGTTTTTCTACAGTTTCTTATTATAGCTCATAAAACACCATAGAACAATTTAAAAAACGTAGTTAATGTCTGTGGTCTTAACGATATAGTGAAAATGCGATTTTTATGTACTCTTGTTCACTTTCCGTAAAGGTGAAAAGATATTAAAACTATTATTAATGATGCTACAGTTATTTGAGATGAAAGACTTACGTGCATCATCCACTAAAACAAACATAATCATAAAAGATAAAATAAAGATCACTGACATCGTGGACAGTTTGCAAAGATATAGTGCGGACGTAGGAAGAGGGAAGGCGCCCTTTACAATTCTAGAACTGCCTCTAGAAGATGAAGTGAAGACTGAGAACAACGCAGAGCAGCAGTACAAGAAGGCTGTAAATTACTCGCAGAAATTCATTATTAGTTTTTACGCATGACACCGAACACGGAACAAATGAAGTATTTGTTCTGTGGTCAATATTCCTAGGTGAAACTATGTCTATAGAGGTGCTGTATAGAATTTCAGTTTTACATTTTTTCCATTCGCATTTCTAAATGACTTTAAATGAATCCTGGCGTAGTTATTTTGAAAAGACCTCAGCCGAATTCCTGCTCCACCCCTGTGCAGATCCAGTGAGTGTGGTTGGAATACTGTGACGGATATAAATTTCTCATTCATTACAAGGACTTGCAATATATAGCCCACTCTGAAAACAGTATAAGTTATAAAAGTAGATGCAGTTTGGTGGAAGAATCTTTAAGTACCGTTCTTGCAAATAACAAATTATGGTGGTGATATTATTGTTATAAAACAGCAATAAAGTGAAGAAAGAATTCCAAGTTCACTGCGGTGAAATGACACCAACCAATTCACATCGTCTTCGACGTCCGGGCATTAAAGCAACAGTAAGAATAAGTGGGTAGATTACCGATGAAAGATCATACACTACTGACTATAAATGGTTCCCACCACAGATACCGATGCCTTAAAATAAATCTTGAAAAGACACCTTGCGCCTAGCCACGTGGAACCAGTCGCTGCAGACCACAACAAATCTTAAGCGACAAATTGTTCTGGGAGTCACGTTTGCCCGGAATCCGGCCTTAACCCAGTTAGTTATCTAGAGTAGCACGTCTTTGCTCTCCGAATGGTAATGCTGAGGTGAGGAGAATTCTAATCCTGAACTCGACTCGTCCGACGAGACTCGTCCGACCACGCAACATGTTTCCAGTCATCAACAAAATGGTTCAAATGGCTCTAAGCACTATGTGACTTAACATCTGAGGTCATCAGTCCCCTAGACTTACAACTACTTAAACCTAACTAACCTAAGGACATGACACACATCCATGCGACCGTAGCAGCAGCGCGGTTCCAGACTGAAGCGCCTAGAACCGCTCGGCCACATGGGCCGGCAGTCATCAACAGTCAAGTCGGTGTTGACGGCCACAGGCGAGGCGTAAAGCTTTGTGTCGTTCAGTCATCACGTGTGCACGAATGGGCCTTCGGTTCCTAAAGCACAGCCGGCCGGAGTGGCCGTGCGGTTCTGGGCGCTACAGTCTGGAGCCGAGCGACCGCTACGGTCGCAGGTTCGAATCCTGCCTCGGGCATGGATGTGTGTGGTGTCCTTAGGTTAGTTAGGTTTAATTAGTTCTAAGTTCTAGGCGACTGATGACCTCAGAAGTTAAGTCGCATAATGCTCAGAGCCATTTGAACCATTTTGTATTTGAATACACATGCCAATACCCGTTTCTTTGGCGCTTCAGTGTAGATAGTGCTTGAAGATGTGGCTGTAATGCCACGAAATCGGCCGTGAAGCCAATAAAGGAATTTCATACAGCTGAAGCGATTTTCTAATTGCCAAGATGCATATTCGCAGTTGTGGTTGCTCTGATTATATAGATTTTTAAACCAAGTTTGCCGGAGACCGGTTTAAACCTCGGTCGTCCAGAATCCAGAGCATTAACACTGCGGTAGCTCTGTCAATCGTCTCAAAAGCCAACGTTCTGTGATTCTTGAATTAAGTGCTTCTACAAAGTGACCTTTTGGTGTCACGGTTTTGCTAATGGCTAATGGTACACTCAAGAAGTTGGCATTCTGGATACACTTTCCAGAGAATACGAGATTGTTATTTCAGTCCTCGTATATATTACTATTGCATTATAGCTTAAACGTTTAGAGAGATACACTGAAGATAGCGTTGATACCTCTTATGTTTTGTCACCAGTTATTATGCTGTTTATGAAGGGAAACAGGAAGATTTAACATACCATCAAAAACGAGATGGATTAAAATGGAACACAAGGCTAGACGAGACAAACACGGGGACTGATTTCTTTTCAAAAGAAACATTCCGGAATTCATTTTAATCGAAATAGGCAAATCACAATCTAAATCTGGATGAGGGGTTGGGAATTACAAATGAGAGTTTAGCACCTTCATCACTGCGCCACCTCGTTCGTATTATGCTCTTTGGTTCAAATGGCTCTGAGCACTATGCAACTTAACTTCTAAGGTCATCAGTCCCCTAGAACTTAGAACTACTTAAACCTAACTAACCTAAGGACATCACACACATCCATGCCCGAGGCAGGATTCGAACCTGCGACCGTAGCGGTCGCGCGATGCCAGACTGTAACGCCTAGAACCGCTCGGCCACCACGGCCGGCATTATGCTCTTTACAGGTGATATAAATTTACATACAAAGCCTAAAAAAATTAAAAAAAATAAATTTAACAAATCCAAAGGTTGATACAGCAGATTAATACAGTCAACGTCAGATGAGAAATTGCAAGATGGGGCTCCTCCGTTATTTTGCAAGTGGCCTACAGGATATGTTGACTGTCCTTCAGATCCAAAACTTTGACAATAACAGACTGCTCTCCTTGGGGACTATGTGCAGAAATTAGTGTATTCTGAATTGAAGAAGAGAGCTGGAGATCTCGTGATTAGGATTATAAGAAGATCCAAATTGTTGATCAATCGTCAGACTCTCCTCGAAAGAAGCGGTTTCTGTTCGAATGCTGATGTTGTAAATGTTGATTCATTACTGATGTAATAATGTGTGTCCCACAATGACATTTACATTACTAGAACTTAACATTCGTAGTGTCTTACTCCTACGTTTTCTTATGTTTTATTATCCCACAAAGTTGGAAAAATAGTGTTTTTGTACATTTAATAAGCTGGGTACTGAGTATAAACGAGCAAAAACATGAAATGCTGAAGAATAAGTGTGCTACGCTGTACTCATAAATGGTATTTAAGTACACACACACTCACACACACACAAACACATATACAGGGTGAGTCACCTAACACCACCGCTGGATATATTTCGTAAACCACATCAAATACTGACGAATCGATTCCACAGACCGAACGTGAGGAGAGGGGCTAGTGTAATTGGTTAATACAAACCATAAAAAAATGCACGTAAGTATGTTTTTTAACATAAACCTACGTTTTTTTAAATGGAACCCCGTTAGTTTTGTTAGCACATCTAAACGTATAAACAAATACGTAATCAGTGCCGTTTGTTGCATTGTAAAATGTAAATTACATCCGGAGATATTGTAACCTAAAGTTGACGCTTGAGTACCACTCCTCCGCTGTTCGATCGTGTGTATCGGAGACCACCGAACTATGAAGGGATCCAAAGAGAACGGTGATGGACCTTAGGTACAGAAGAGACTGGAACAGCACATTACGTCCACATGCTAACACCTTTTTATTGGTCTTTTTCACTGACGCACATGTACATTACCATGAGGGTTGAGGTACACGTACACACGTGGTTTCCGTTTCCAATTACGGAGTGGAATAGAGTGTGTCCCGACATGTCAGGCCAATAGATATTCAATGTGGTGGCCATCATTTGCTGCACACAATTGCAATCTCTGGCGTAATGAATGTCGTACACGCCGCAGTACATCTAGTGTAATGTCGCCGCAGGCTGCCACAATTCGTTGTTTCATATCCTCTGGGGTTGTAGGCACATCATGGTACACATTCTCCTTCAACGTACCCCACAGAAAGAAGTCCAGAGGTGTAAGATCAGGAACACGTGCTGGCCAATTTATGCGTCCTCCACGTCCTATGAAACGCCCGTCGAACATCCTGTCAAGGGTCAGCCTAGTGTTAATTGCGGAATGTGCAGGTGCACCATCATGCTGATACCACATACGTCGACGCGTTTCCAGTGGGACATTTTCGAGCAACGTTGGCAGATCATTCTGTAGAAACGCGATGTATGTTGCAGCTGTTTGGGCCCCTGCAATGAAGTGAGGACCAATGAGGTGGTCGCCAATGATTCCACACCATACATTTACAGTCCACGGTCGCTGTCGCTCTACCTGTCTAAGCCAGCGAGGATTGTCCACGGACCAGTAATGCATGTTCCGTAGATTCACTGCCCCGTAGTTTGTGAAACCCGCTTCACCGGTAAACAGGTAGAACTGCAACCATTCTCTGTTAATGCCCATTGACAGAATTGCACTCGATGATTAAAGTCATCACCATGTAATTGCTGATGTAGCGACACATGAAACGGGTGAAAGAGGTGACGATGCAGTATGCGCATGACACTACTTTGACTCAGTCCACCGGCTCTCGTAATGTCCCGTGTATTCATGTGTGGGTTCATGGCAACAGCAGCTAACACACCAACTGCACCCGCTTCTCCTGTGACGGGCCTGTTACGGACCCGTTTGCGTGCTACGACCATACCTGTTGCATACAGTTGGCGGTAGATGTTTTGCAATGTGCGGCACGTTGGATGCTCTCTGTCCGGGTACCGTTCTGCATACACCCTGCAGGCTTCAGCTGCATTTCGTCGACACTCGCCATAGATGAGTATCATCTCCGCCTTTTCAGAGTTCGAATACACCATGGTCACAGTTCCTACAACACTACACTATCACAGACGTCTGGTAACACGGTGTACTACAGTTGGTGTGCGTGCGGAGACGATTGCAGAATAACAATAGCAGCAAGCGCTACATGCGGACACTGCGTCAGCTAGACCAAACCACAACAGTGCACTACAGCCACACTCGTAAACACGGTCGTCATCGTAAACATGTCCCTGTAGATGCTGCTCGCCGACCGTGGCCCGTGTTTGTTACAACTCGCAACTGAACGTCGGAGGTTTCAAGCGTCAACTTTAGGTTACAATATCTCCGGATGTAATTAACATTTTACAATTCAACAAACGGCACTGATTACGTATTTGTTTATATGTTCAGATGTGCTAACAAAACTAACGGGGCTCCATTTAAAAAAAAACGCAGGTTTATGTTAAAAAACATACTTCCGTGCATTTTTGTATGGTTGGTATTAAACAATTACACTAGCCCCTCTCCTCACGTTCGGTCTGTGGAATCCGTTCGTCAGTATTTGACGTGGTTTACGAAATATATCCAGCGGTAACGTTAGGTGACTCACCCTGTATATATCAAAGACAGTTTTGCATCACCCCAGTTACCAGAACTCCTGAAGATAGACGTTGACTATGGATATTGTATCACAGACACAGTCCCTTTGACTGTTCAGAGATGTCACTAAACACGCCCAAAGATATAAACAATCATGCATCAGCAGCGCCAATTAGACGGAGGGGGTTCAAATGGTTCAAATGGCTCTGAGCACTATGCGACTTAACTTCTGAGGTCATCAGTCGCCTAGAACTTAGAACTAATTAAACCTAACTAACCTAAGGACATCACACACATCCATGCCCGAGGCAGGATTCGAACCTGCGACCGTAGCGGCCGCTCGGCTCCAGACTGTAACGCCCAGAACCGCACGGCCAATCCGGCCGTCGGAGGGGGTTCGATAGCCGATCAGTTCCAGTCATTCCACCAGGAAGGAGGTACACGGCTCGTGTTGTCTGTGTGCTTCAACCATGCCTAGACGGTCGATACCGCGGTTCGATCGCGTCCGCATTGTTACTTTGTGCCAGGAAGGGCTCTCAACAAGGGAAGTGTCGGAGTGAACCAAAGTGATGTTGTTCGGACATAGAGGAGATATAAAAAGACAGGAACTGTCGTCGAAGACATGCCTCGCTCAGGCCACCCAAGGGCTACTGCTATAGTGGATGACCGCTACCTATGGATTATGGTTCAGAGGAACAGTGACAACAACGCCACCATGGTGAATAATGCTTTTCGTGCAGCCACACGACGTCGTGTTACGACTCAAACTGTGCGCAACTTCACTCCCGACGTTCATGGCGAGGTCCAGCTTTTCAACCACGACATCATGCAGCGCCGTGCAGATGGGCCCAACAACATGGCAAAAGGACCGCTCAGGATTGGCATCACGTTCTCTTCAGCGATGAGTGCCGCATAGGCCTTCAACCAGGCAATCGTCGGAGACCTGTTTGGAGGCAACCCTGTCAGGCTGAACACATTAGACACACTGTCCAGCGGGTGCAGCATGGTGGAGCTTCCCTGCTGTTTTGGCGTGGCATTATGACGCCGCTGCTGGTCATGGAAACGCCGTAACGGCTGTACGATATGTGAATGCCGTCCTCCGACCGATAGTGCAACCATATCGGCAGCATTCTGGCGAGGCATTCGTCTTCATGGGTGCCACCATCGTGCACATCTTGTGAATGACTTCCTTGAGGATAACGACATCGCTCGACTAGAGTGGCCAGCATGCTCTCCAGGCATGGATCCTATCAAACATGCCTGGGATAGATTGAAAAGGGCTGTTTATGGACGACGTGACCCACCAACCACTCTTAGGGATCTACGCCAAATCGCTGTTTGAGGAGTGGGACAATCTGGAGCAACAGTGCCTTGATGAACTTGTGGGTAATATCCCACGACGAATACAGGCAAGCATCAATGCACAGTCTGGACCACAACCTCTGAAGGTCCCGCTGTGAGGTGGTACAACATGCAATGTGTGGTTTTCATGGGCAATAAAAAGGGCGGAAATGATGTTTATGTTGATCTCTGTACTGGTTCCGGAACTCTAGGAACCGAGGTGATGCAATTTTTTTTATGTGTGTATATTTGAGTGCTCTTACTTTCCTCTCAATTACTTATTTACAGTGTGAAATGCATTTGTAAAATGATACGACGTACACATCTATAGTTGAACGTCGACTTTACTTGTGTAACTATTTTCCGACTCAGGGGCTGCAGTGTATTGAAAGAAATCGTAACAAAACAAACGGCCCGGAAAAAAATCGCGTTGAAATTCTGAGGGAGAAAAAGTCAATAATACTTTCAAGAGCTCTAACCCGTGTCATGAGTACAGGAACATAAATTTCTGCAAGGTGAGTTTGCATTCTTTTATCAACTGGTGTAGAAATCTGTAGCAATGGCTCTATGTGCAGAAATACCGTCGTAAAAAAGACCTAATGCTCGTGGCATAATTACTTGCCGATTATTTGTATTGCACCAATTTTTATCGGCCATTACGGAGACGATCCTGGTTTTGCTTGACCCTACATCAAATTACAGATGTAGTCGTATAAATTATACTGCAGCGAAGAGTTGGAACTACCGAGCGAGTGGGTTGGCGCAGTGGTAAAGGCATTCTGAGTTTCCTTCAAATTATCGCAGTCGTATTCGGGATGATACGGTAAATATGGCACGTTCCAGTCCCTTCCGTATCTAGTCCATCTGAAGTAGCTCTCCATCACTAATGATCTCAATGGTATCGTCAGGTTCAATTTTGTTCCCTCAGAACACTCTGTGCCCACAACATGACTTATTTTCTACACAAATATTTTCACTGACCGATAGTGCCAATAATACTATTAACCCAGTTAAGGATCTAACAACTAATCTCGATTACTTCATCTCATTTTTTCGTATTACTTCTATTCGAGAAGTGAACACAATGAGGGAGGAAACCGAATATTAACTCTGTCCTCCCCCGCCATGCACCCTCCCCCCACACGCTCGATTCATTTCCCTTTGAATGATGGATTTAGCACTATTAAAGACTATTAGTATCAACGTTTAGAATAATGCGAGAAGTCAATAACAACCGGCCTGTAACAACAAAACCGTAAAGTACAGTGAACCTGTCTGCTTGCGTCTAAGAGACGGCAGTTGTCGAATCTGATCTACCTTCTCCTGGTAGGGGAGGCTGGGCTACGACATTCTGTTGATTTCTGCGGAAAGTGTGCTGTTTACTGATCAGACACATGTCGCGCCTTAGGACGGAATTCATTACAAGGAAGTTGTGGCCGGGCGTAAAGTGCCAAGGCAAAAGTGTGGTTTTACGACGGCACTCCAGGCGGTGATAATGTTCTGCGTCGTAAGGCGGCGATCCGCTACGTGCTAGCGTTAAGCTGAAGTCGCGTGAATATTCTGTTGAATGTTTGAGATCGTAACAAAGTATGATCAAGAAAAACTAGGTGAACATTAATAATCAGAAATTACACGACACCACATCAGAGATTTCAGTGGAGTTACGTCGCAGCGACACAAGAGGAATTAGTAGGTGCGATTACAAACGTTGACCACCGACTACTAGGAATCTCTTTCTACGCACACTGACGCTAGGAACAACGTTGGTAAGACGAGTCAGAAATGAAATTAAGCTTATAGCAATAATAGGGATCGGCGCTATCTCATGCAGCCGTCAAAATGATTTCTTGCCATGCAAAATGTCGTGTGGTACTGGTGGTCAGGATATCACAGGGGATGGGTTCAGCCACCTGAGATAAAGGGTGTTCTTTCTCCGCATACATTGACTCCTATCCTGGCGGTTATCTGAGAGTCGTGTCGTATGTATATTTGTATAGTGCAGGTGAGTGTAATGGGTGCGTGTATGGAGTAGCGTTATGCACTACTGGCCATTAAAATTGCTACACCACGAAGATGATGTGCTACAGACGCGAAATTTAACCGACAGGAAGAAGATGCTGTGATATGCAAATGATTAGCTTTTCAGAGCATTCACACAAGGTTGGCGCCGGTGGCGACACCTACAACGTGCTGACATGAGGAAAGTTTCCAACCGATTTCTCATAACAAACAGCAGTTGACTGGCGTTGCCTGGTGAAACGTTTTTGTGATGCCTCGTGTAAGGAGGAGAAAGGCGTACCATCATTTTCCGACTTTGATAAAGGTCGGGTAGTAGCCTATCGCGATTGTGGTTTATCGTTTCGCGACATTGCTGCTCGCGTTGGTCGAGATCCAATGACTGTTAGCAGAATATGGAATCGGTGGATTCAGGAGGGAAATATGGAACGCAGTGCTGGATCCCAACGGCCTCGTATCACTAGCAGTCGAGATGACAGGCATCTTATCCGCATGGCTGTAACGGATCGTGCAGCCACGTCTCGATCCCTGAGTCAACAGATAGGGACGTTTGCAAGACAACAACCTTATGCACGAACGGTTCGACGACGTTTGCAGCAGCATGGACTATCAGCTCGGAGACCATGGCTGCGGTTACCCTTGACAGGAGCTCCTTCGATGGTGTACTCAACGACGAACGTGGGTGCACGAATGTAAAAACGTCATTTTTTCGGATGAATCCAGGTTCTGTTTACAGCATCATGATGGTCGCTCCGTGTTTGACGACATCGCTGTGAACGCACATTGGAAGAGTACATTCGTCATCGCCATACTGGCGTATCACCCGGCGTGATGGTATGGGGTGCCATTGGTTACACGTCTCTGTCACCTCTTGTTCGCATTGACGGCACTTTGAACAGTGGACGTTACATTTCAGATGTGTTACGACCCGTGGTTCTACCCTTCATTCGATCCCTGCGAAACCCTACATTTCGGCCGGATAATGCGGGACCGCATGTTGCAGGTCCTGTATGGGCCTTTCTGGGTACAGAAAATGTTTGACTGCTGCCCTGGCGAGCAAGCACATTCTCCAGATCTCTCACCAATTGAAAACGTCTGGTCAATGGTGGCCGAGCAACTGGCTCGTCACAATACGCCAGTCATTACTCTTGATGAATTGTGGTATCGTGTTGAAGCTGCATGGACAGCTGTACCTGTACACGCCATCCAAGCTCTGTTTAACTCAGTGCACAGGCGTATCAAGGCCGTTATTACGGCCAGAGGTGGTTCTTCTGGGTACTGATTTCTCAGGATCTATGCACCCAAACTGCGTGAAAATGTAATCGCAAAATTCAAATGGCTCTAAGCACTGTGGGACTCAACATCTTAGGTCATAAGTCCCCTACAACTTAGAACTACTTAAACCTAACTAACCTAAGGACATCACACACACCCATGCCCGAGGCAGGATTCGAACCTGCGACCGTAGCAGTCCCGCGGTTTCGGACTGCAGCGCCAGAACCGCACGGCCACCGCTGCCGGCAAAATGTAATCACATGTCAGTTCTAGTATAATATATTTGACCAATCAATACCCGTTGATCATCTGCATTTCTTCTTGGTGTATCAATTTTAATGGCTAGTAATGTTGGTAAGACATGTTCTGAGGCATCAAGGGATCACCAATTTAGTATTGGAGGGCAGCGTGGGGGGTAAAAATCGTAGAGGGAGAGCAAGAGATGAATACACTAAGCAGATTCAGAAGGATGTAGGTTGCAGTAGGTACTGGGAGATGAAGAAGCTTGCACAGGATAGAGTAGCATGGAGAGCTGCATCAAACCAGTCTCAGGACTGAAGACCACATCAACAACAGTGTATTTGCGTTGTATGACTATGATCAGAGATTGGAGAGGGTGAAACCCGGTGCCGGCAAATAGGCAACTCTGTCGAATAGCAACCCGGGGGCCGCCGAATTTAAAATTCTCCGTACTACGGACGAATTACCATCAACAGTGTCACATGCCCTGACCTCATAATACACAGTGGTGAGGTTTGGAATTTAATCCACGACACTGACACCAATACTCGTGAACACGAACCTGTATGTCACCACCTCTTCCCACCTTCCCAGCCAAATACTGACAGTGCAGAAACCATCCACCGCCAGGACTCGAATTCGTTCATCTCCGAGTCGAGCGTTACCGCACAGGCGTGCGTTAGCAACCTCGCCAGCAGAATTTTTTCGACGGACATTCCAAAAGTAGGTTTCGTCGCTGTATTCCACACGAAAACTTTATTGCCAAAAACAAATACACCACGGAAGCATGAGCTATACACCTTGGACTACTTTTCGACATAGTCTACATTGACATTGAGACATTTGACATAGCGTGCAATCGCTTTGAAAAAGCCACTCTGGAAAAACTCGGTGCCCTGCGAGGCAAGAAACTGTAGCACAGCCTGCTCTATCTCAGCACTGCTTTGGAAGTGACGTCCAGAGGGTACGGCTTTCAGTGCAGTGAACAAGGTGAAAGATCGATGGGACAAGATCGAGGCTGTAGCCCGGGTGATCCAATCTCTCCCATACGAAGCGACGAATCTGATTCTGTGTGAACCTTGCTGTGTGTGATTTTGCGATGTCGTCCAAGAGCACACCACCTTCACCCAAGAGTCCTGGTCTCTTTCGTCGAATGGTGGACCTAAGTTTTGCAAAAAGAGACATAATGTCTGATAGGATAGCCGCAATCAGTGATTTTACAATGTAACTTTTAATCCGTCTTGATTGCAAAATGTTTATGCATATGACCGGTTTCGGTTCCTTTAGAACCATCTTCAGATTTGATATTTCGGTTACAAGAATAACCCGTCCAAATACAGCAAAAAATGGTTCAAATGGCTCTGAGCACTATGGGACTTAACATCTGAGGTCATCAGTCCCGTAGAACTTAGAACTACTTAAATCTAACTAACCTAACGACATCACACACATCCATGCCCGAGGCAGGATTCGAACCTGCGACCGTAGCGGTCGCGCGGTCCCAGACTGAAGCGCCTAGAACCGCTCGGCCACACCGACCGGCCCAAATACAGCAACTTTCACATGCTGCGTCACATATGTGGACAGGTTACTCTTGTAACCGAAATATCAGATCTGAAGATGGTTCTAAAGCAAGCGAAACCGGTCATATGAATAAACATTTTGCAGTCAGGACCTACGCTTGGTGAGAATGTCGCAGTAGCGCGCTGCATTGATGGTCCCTTTCTGGATGAAATCGAGAAGAATCACACCATTTGCGTCTCTGAACATTGTGGTCACAGCCTTTCTTGCGTAGGGCGACATTTTGAATTTTTTTTTTCTTCACTAGTGAACTGCGATGCTTCCGCGTAATTGAAAAGGCGTTAGATACGTGGGTAACGTGGTCTCATCACCTGTGATGATTCTGAACAGGAATTCATTTTTCTCTCGCGTGCACCGCATCAAGTGATCGAGGCTGATTCCCATTACTGCACTCTTGTGAACCGCAGTCAGGTTTCTTGGCACCCATCTTGCACAAAATTTTCGGTAACCCAACACATTGTGGACCTTGTGATGGGCCTGAGCACGACCAATACACAAAGTAGATACCAAGGCCGACATCGTTATGTGCCTGTCTGCTAATACCATGACATGTACTCAAGCAATGTTTTCATTCGTGGATGTGGAGAGAGACCCACTTCGACTTCCATCTTCCACACTCTGCCTTTCTTCTCTGAACATGCAACATCAGCAATTAACCATTTGACGAGACATGAACTCCTGACCATACACGGTCTGTAGGCATTAGTGAAAAACAGACACATAAGTCCCACATGGCCTTCCCACGCAATTCCACTAGCAGCCACGATGTCATTGCACGTTTATCTGTCATTGTGATGTGTGCTCGAATAACGTCGGCGCTGCCGGTCTGCTGCTGCACTCTACGCATGTGTTAATTCCCCCTCCGCTGACGTCCGTTGCGTCGGTGAAACAGCAACGGTTCGTATAGCGTTCGTTTGTGTCACATAGTGTACCATTTTATCTTTCAAAAACATTGACGAAACTTACTTTCGGAACGTCCCTGATCAGTGATTTTGTCTTGTTTCCAAATTTAAAGACCTGTATGTAAGGGCAATGATTTGACTCCATATGAAGTGCTTATCTAGGCTTTGGAGATTAATATATTCAGGCTTTAGAAGCCACACCGAAGATATAGATTCTAGAGTGGTTTCTAATGATAACCTGTACTGGGAATTGTACTGAAAACTTTCAGTAAATGGTGCTTAAAAATTGCTTTGCACCATCCTCACCAATTGCGTAGTTTGAATTTTCTCAGTCGGAAACTTCGTTCTTACCATATTTTTGACAGTAAGATGTCGCTATGTACAGCCACCTATGTGGTGGAGATAAAATTAAACCTACATTCTGACTGCACTTTAGTATCGGGGCGGTGACTACAATCATTGCCGCTTGTGTATACAGATCTGTCCGTCAAAATGCCTCGTACGGGCATTTGAAGCGTCCACAGTAACGCATAGTCATTTTACACAAGACGAGTAACGGGTACAAGAAATTGCCTCCGAACTGGGAGTACACGAGAGCGACGTAATTCGAAAATTCAGCTATCGTGAGAAACAAAACACTGATGTTAGGTCTCGCGATGGTCACGCCGCTGATGACCTCTAACTACAAGTTACACTACTGGCCATTAAAATTGCTACACCACGAAGATGACGTGCTACAGACGCGAAGTTTAACCGACAGTAAGAAGATGCTGTGATATGCAAATGATTAGCTTTTCAGAGCATTCACACAAGGTTGGCGCCGGTGGCGACACCTACAACGTGCTGACATGAGGAAAGTTTCCAACCGATTTCTCATAACAAACAGCAGTTGACCGCCGTTGCCTGGTGCAACGTTGTTGTGATGCCTCGTGTAAGGAGGAGAAAGGCGTACCATCATTTTCCGACTTTGATAAAGGTCGGATTGTAGCCTATCGCGATTGTGGGTTATCGTATCGCGACATTGCTGCTCGCGTTGGTCGAGATCCAATGACTGTTAGCAGAATATGGAATCGGTGGGTTCAGGAGGGAAATACGGAACGCAGTGCTGGATCCCAACGGCCTCGTATCACTAGCAGTCGAGATGACAGGCATCTTATCCGCATGGCTGTAAAGGATCGTGCAGCCACGTCTCGATCCCTGAGTCAACAGATAGGGACGTTTGCAAGACAACAACCATCTGCACGAACGGTGCGACGACGTTTGCAGCAGCATGCACTATCAGCTGGGAGACCATGGCTGCAGATACCCTTGACAGGAGCTCCTTCGATGGTGTACTCAACGACGAACGTGGGTGCACGAATGTAAAAACGTCATTTTTTCGGATGAATCCAGGTTCTGTTTACAGCATCATGATGGTCGCTCCGTGTTTGACGACATCGCTGTGAACGCACATTGGAAGAGTACATTCGTCATCGCCATACTGGCGTATCACCCGGCGTGATGGTATGGGGTGCCATTGGTTACACGTCTCTGTCAGATCTTGTTTTCATTGACGGCACTTTGAACAGTGGGCATAACATTTCAGATGTGTTACGACCCGTGGCTCTACCCTTCATTCGATCCCTGCGAAACCCTACATTTCAGCAGGATAACGCACGACCTCTTGTTGTAGGTTCCGCACGGGCCTTTCTAGATACAGAAAATGTTCGACTGCTGCTCTGGCCAGCACATTCTCCAGATCTCTCACCAACTGAAAACGTCTGGTCAATGGCCGCCGAACAACTGGCTCGTCACAATACGCCAGTCACTACTCTTGATGAACTGTGGTATCGTGTTGAAGCTGCATGGGCAGCTGTACCTGTACACGGCATCCAAGCTCTGTTTGACTGTATGCCCAGGCGTATCAAGGCCGTTATTACGGCCAGTGGTGGTTGTTCTGGGTACTGAATTGTCAGTAGCTATGCACCCAAATTGCGTGAAAATGCAGTCCGTTCTAGTATAATATATTTGTCCAAAGAATACCCGTTTATCATTTGCATTTCTTCTTGGTGTAGCAATTTTAATAGCCAGTAGTGTAATGAGTACTTCACAAGTACAGTTTATACGTAAAAACAAATCACTTACTTGCTCTGCTTTCATTTTTCATCGTTTCCTTTCAACGAGCGAGCACGGAAAAACGATTAGTGTGTTACTTCACCGCATACTATCTTCACAACCTTTTCTAAGCAATGAGAGGTGGGTTCCTCCAAATAGAAAGGCAAGCAGTTGATACACTTTCCCCCACCTGTGCGAAGAAAGGGCCACCGTCCAGTTCCTGGAAAGTGAGAGCTCGCCGGTCATGCTCCAGTGAGCCTGGTAATTGATCAGCTGGCTCCCGCACCTTGCGTCGTGACAAACAGTGGATCAGCAGTCTGGACAGAAAGCTCCTCCACAACACTTTTCAGCATGCAGTGGTCATCACGAAACTTCTGTATTAAATTTTTACTCAAGCTGAAATAACTCGGAAGACGAAACTTCTTAATTTAATTCTGAAACTGCTGAGTGAAACTGAGGTACTGACACATTGCTTGTCTTTATCATTTCATATACGACCTACAGAATTATTCCTGACAAATACAACTTAAATACAATCATACTGCTCAAATAATTAACACAAAAGAATGGCCCAGAATTAGAAGAAATCCTAACAATAACCTATTCATTTCATAACAGCCGGCCGAGAGGTTCTAGGCGCTACACTCTGGAACCGCGCGACCGCTAAGGTCGCAGGTTCGAATCTTGCCTCGGACATGGATGTGTGTGATGTCCTTAGGTTAGTTAGGTTTAAGTAGTTCTAAGTTCTAGGGGACTTATGACCTCAGAAGTTAAGTCCCATTGTGCTCAGAGCCATTTGAACTATATTTTTCATAACACACTTACCTCACAGAAAATCTTCGTTACACGAACTACAGCGATACTGCAGACACCAATACAGCCAGCTAAATAAAAGATTCTAACTACTGTAGGTTCTAACTACTAATAGGCATGCGGTTAGTAAGGGAAAGATTTTGTTGCAGAGCAAACAATATACAGGGTGTTACAAAAAGGTACGGCCAAACTTTCAGGAAACATTCCTCACACATAAATAAAGAAAAGATGTTACGTGGACATGTGTCCGGAAACGCTTAATTTCCGTGTTAGAGCTCATTTTAGTTTCGTCAGTATGTACTGTACTTCCTCAATTCACCGCCATGATTTCATACGGGATACTCTACCTGTGCTGCTAGAACGTGTGCCTTTACAAGTACGACACAACATGTGGTTCATGCACGATGGAGCTCCTGCACATTTCAGTCGAAGTGTTCGTACGCTTCTCAACAACAGATTCGGTGACCGATGGATTGGTAGAGGCGGACCAATTCCATGGCCTCCACGCTCTCCTCAACCCTCTTGACTTTCATTTATGGGGGCATTTGAAAGCTCTTGTCTACGCAACCCCGGTACCAAATGTAAAGACTGTTCGTGCTCGTATTGTGAACGGCTGTGATACAATACGTCATTCTCCAGGGCTGCATCAGCGCAGCAGGGATTCCACGCGACGGAGGGTGGATGCATGTATCCTCGCTAACGGAGGACATTTTGAACATTTCCTGTAACAAAGTGTTTGAAGTCACGCTGGTACGTTCTGTTGCAGTGTGTTTCCATTCCATGATTAATGTGATTTGAAGAGAAGCAATAAAATGAGCTCTAACATGGAAAGTAAGCGTTTCCGGACGCATGTCCACATAACATATTTTCTTTCTTTGTGTGTGAGGAATGTTTCCTGAAAGTTTGGCCTTACCTTTTTGTAACACCCTGTATTTAGCAAATTTCACTTTAATAATGTGACAATCAGTTCAAAAAATTATGTAATCTTCCGTGACATCCAGTTGCAAAAAAATTATATAATCGTCGATAATTTTAAATCTCCATGACGGACACGTCCAGACCGTCCGCTCGCGCTAACCAGACCCCTGACCTCCATCAGTGCTAACTATAAACTTCCAACCTCCATCACTGCTGGCTATTCACGTCCAACTGCCATCACTCTCGCTCTGTATCACACTGTGGCTCGCTTGAGATGATTTCCTAAGACAGGAGTAGTGACATCAAGAATGAGATGTGCGACTGCCAGCTATTTACGACAGCCATAAGAAGGACCTAAGAAACGCACGTGAAACTCTGTGAAAGAAGTATACGAAATGTTTGGAAAGGAATCTTGCGATCTAGAAGGAATATTCAGCTCCAGCTGCCATCACTACTGGCTGCTCACCTCCAACTGCGAGTCCGACCAGCCACAGAGTCTCTTACAGAGTGCGCACAGCGCTGTCAGACTTATTAATTCCGTCTATCGCGCTGCCAACATATAAACAGGCTACTTACAATCACATTCATTCCGCTTTGCATTATATCAGATATTTCACACGTCTAATAAAAGCTTTGATTTAAGGCAGTTAGATGACAGTGACTCTGAGCACTATAGGACTTAACAGCTGAGGTCATCAGTCCCCTAGAACTTAGAACTACTTAAACCTAACTAACCTAAGGACATCACACACATCAATGCCCGAAGCAGGATTCGAACTTGCGACCGTGGTGGTCGCGCGGTTCCAGACTGTAGCGGCTAGAACGGCTCGGCCACCCCGGCCGGCGATGACAGTGGCAGCAAGCACATTATATCCTAGTGTGAACTATAACTGCACTTCATGTGTCTTAAATAGCTTTGAGTAAGAAAATTTTTTTCGGGAGAGAAGTCCCATATATTCGCTATATTTTTTGAAAACTTTGTTAGTTTCATCAGTTTTTTCTCGGTAAATTTCAGCATTTACAAGCTAAAATTTAACATCCTCGAAGTCATTCAGAAAGCAATCTCTGAGGTAAACACCAAATGGTGGTAACACTGATGTTTCACATGTACCATGTTCTCTCTTTTTTTTTCGCTTGTCCAAGATCGAAGTTGTTTCATTTGCGTTTATCGTGCTTTATGTTCCGAACGATCAGCGGAGTTCGACTGAAAGAACAACTCGCCGCAAATACGAAACAGGTATAAGGACTACTGAAGAGAAATGAAGAAAGGTATGCTATTATAATCTGTTATGATGAACTGCAAGCATACTCTAGAGATAGGGAATTGTATCAGAAAATTTAAGGCAGCTCTGCGAGAATAGCGAAGTCTACGGTCTACGGAAATACCGGAGCGTTTTAACAAAAAAGACTAATCTAAAATATCAACAGTAACATGGAATATTTTTATATCAACATTTATTGTGTGTTGAAGCCAGTTAGTATCTTTGAAGACAGATAATGAGCTGCAAACCCTTCTTGAACTCCACGACATAATTTCCAACAAATTTAAGGTACCCTGACAATTATCTCTTCTAGAGTCAAGGTATGAACTTTCAGAAAAATGGCTTATGTTAGTGAAGCTGTTACTAGCAGGACTATTATATAACTGTATAATATATCAGAGGAAAGAAGGAAGGAAGATTAGACCTTAATTTCACACTGAAGAAGGAAGAAAGATCACACTTTAATCTACAGTCTACGAGCTCAGATTGTACATTAATCGGGCGGTCAGGGGTGAAGTTGGAGGGGGGGGGGGGCGCCAGTGTTCTTGCCTTAGAAACCATTCCGTTACTCACCTTAAATGATTCAGGGGAAAACACGATAAACTAAAATTAGGATGGCCTGGCGAGAACCTGAACACTTCTGCTCCCTGAAGTTAAGTTCACCTTTACAATTATGCCACCTCGCTCTGTATCACACTTTGGGTCGCTTGGGATCGTTTCCTAAGACAGGTGTAGTGACATCAAGAATGAGATGTGCGATTGCCAGCTATCTACGGCAGCAGTAAGAAGGACCTAAGAAACGCACTTGAAACTCTATGAAAGAAGTGTACGAAATGCTTGGAAATGAACCTTGCGATCTAGAAAGAAGCTGTCGAATGACACGGATTCAACACACAGTCTGGGTGGACGATTTGCGAATGTAGAAGATAGTGAAATGAGGAACACGGGCACATGCAACAACTGAGAAAGCGACGAGAGGATACCTGAAAACGACGAACATCCACTCACTGATGTGAGGAAAAGAATTCACCCGAATGTTTGTTTCAGGGCGACATGAGACTCGATAATTTTAGCAATCAGAAACAACAGCCTAACATTTTTACAGACAGGGATATAGTACCTCAGAAAAGCACAGTATCTGGCAATGATTCGTACAATAAAGTTTCTTCATGAGGGATTGTGTTATGCCATCGTATTTGATGGCCCGGTCCATTGCTCGTTTTTAGAGGATACTGCAATGCTCAAACATGATACAACGAGCTGTGCGGAAATCTCGAAGCATGTAAACGATCATTGGCTCTCGCTACAGAAGTGGACTTTGCTAAGTATGCTGTAGTCTAAGACGTTTCGATGAACACCTGCATCAGTCTGACATCGGGCAAAATTACTGATTATATCACAGTCCCATAAACAGACTCCAGTTCACCAAACCATCTTAACCGAGTTTTATTATCGTTACAATACGCTCAGGTAAATATTGTTTTTCATATATCCATCGTATCCATAGACGACACCTCGGTGCCACACTATGCACCGTAACACGCTGTTATTTGTACCGATCACCAACAAAACCATGTAAATCGATTTCTGTCGAGTCTTGTGCGATTGTTCTGTCATTGACCTACAGTGTACACCTAAACTGCAACGCGAGTCCTCTCCAGGTAGTTGACATTATTCTCTGATTTCGTGCAGTTCGCTTTAAAAGTCCCTAACATTTCCTTTATCGTTATAACAGAGCAATCCTAGACGACGTTCATGCTTCATACAAACATCGCTAGTAGTAGCCCTTGTCACAGGTGGTTACTCTCTGCCGTAATGTCCGTACTTATGGTCGGCTTTACGGATTCCGTATTCGAATTCTTTCAGGTATACGCACTGGTTAATTCATATACAGAAAATGAGTATGACGTTGTCCAGTTATAAGTGCATTTTTGTGCCGTTGGGTGCATAGTGCGACATACCATAGAATGCGTTTTGCTGTTATTATTTGGCCATGTAGTGAATTTGACTTGTGTATTCTGTGAATCTCAGGCATCTGTAAGAATGTTTTTCTTGTGTTGTACAACCTCTTGCCAAACCAACCGTTACGCCACCAAGAGTGGAGTATAAGAAATTTGATTCGCATCTGTCTGGCGCAAATCACAGTCCTGTCATCCTCGATTAGGTCTGCTAGATTTCCCTAGATTCCAGGCGAATGATGCACAGGTTCCTCAAACAACGACTCTACTGAGGTTCTCAGTCAGAAGCTTCTCAAAGTGAGCTTATGTTCCGTCTCCACTGACCTCGGCATCGAAATTCTGAATTCCGCAGGTTCAATCTGATAGCGTTATTGTGAAAGGGGAACAAACGGCACACGGGCTGCGTAGCGCCTTGCAAACAGGTTGCAGCGAGCGGAAGTGTAGTGGACACGTGAGCGCGGTCAGAGAGTTAAGAGATTAGGCCGTGGCCGCTACGCTGGTGCCATTGTGGGCGAATTCTGGCCGCTAACTGGCCGGAAGAGATGAGTCGCGCCCGTTGTCGCGGAGATTGGTCGGACGCTGCCCGTTAGATGCGGGGCTGCCCCTGAGACATCAGCCGCTATGCATAAGCCTCTTGTTTGACCAACATCACGACGTTACTGATAAATCGATGTGGGCCAGCTAACGAGACATCAGCCGCCATGCATAAGCCTCTTGCTTGACCAACATCACGCTATTACCGATAAATCGATGCGGGCCTCTTTCTTATATACTTGTCGTACAGGGATTGCTGCTACTTCCTTTTTTGGTTTAACACCGGAAACACCCTATAATTGGACACACGAATGTGTTGCTGTTACCAAACTTTGACACATTCCCTGAAACCTGTCAGTTTTTGTGTTCTCCCGGCGAATAAAATGTTCAAACACTCTACGGAATGTAGCCCACTGACGTCTTCGACCAGCGGTAATATTTCGACAGACGAACACCCAATCATTTTCAAGGCATAAGTGCAACGTGAGAGCTCTGCAAGAAAATTTAAATCTTCGGCAGGCACGTCTACTGCGACTACGAACAGCAATACGGCATATGCAGAAAGACACACACACACACACACACACACACACACACACACCATAGGCAGCTAACGCCAGTGCACTCCCAAACATGAGCAACGACTCTGCTTATCGTTACTGAATATTAATTACATCGAGTGAGCAAGTAACATTAACTGTCCCTGTTGTTTGATCAGTGAGAAAGCAGGATTCCAAGCAGAAATTGAACAATACCCCTGTCTCTATTTATAAGGTCACTAATAATTGATTAGTAAAATACCAGGATATGATATGGAGCTCACTGTTGGAGACGCCAATACTAAAGTCTGGTGGAGATCATTTGGAAGTGAACAGCTGGAACTGAAAACCTACGGAAAATAAAGACAATGGAGTGGAACTGCTTAGCTGTGCACGTGCAGCCAACCTGAAGATTGTAAACACTTAATTTCCAGGAAAGGCCATTTTCAAGCGAACTTGGATATCGCCAGATGCTACATCTACATCTACATGGATACTCTGCAATTCACTCTTAAAAAAGTGCCTGGCAGAGGGTTCATCGAGCCACCTTCACAATAAATAACTATTATACCAATCTCGAACGGTGCGCGAAAAAAACGAACATCTATATCTTTCCGTGCGATCTCTGATTTCCCTTACATCATTGTGATGATCATTTCTCCCTATGTATGACGTCACCGACAAAATATTTTCGCATTCGGAGGAGAAAGTTGGTGATTGAAATTTAGCGAGAAGATCCCGCCGCAACGTGAAACGCCTTTGTTTTAATGATGTCCACACAAATCCTGTATCATGTATACGACACTCTCTTCCCTATTTCTCAATAATACAAAATGTGCTGCTCTTCTTTGAACTTTCTCAATATGCTCTGTTAATCCTGTCTGGTAACTATCCCACATCACGCAGCAGTACTCCAAAAGACTATGGACAAGCGTACTGTAGGCAGTCTCTTTAGTAGATGCGTTGCGTCTTCTAAGTGTTCTGCCAAAACGTAGTCTGCGGCTTTAGCCAGCTTTTAGTGCCAATAACGATTTGAGCATCAGTGCTTTCTATTATCGCTTGGCGCTCTGGTACTTTCCCAACACAGCTACGAAAATTTACAACTGCTTTACAATGGTTCCTAGATCTACGAGATCTAATTTCTTCTTGTGTTCAATTTGCACCTTTTGAGGCTGAAGCTCTTTTTGTGTTTCCCCAAGACCCTGTAACCTTAAAAACCGCTCAGTCCACGCCACAATGCCCCTAATACTCGTGTAGCCGCCTCCTGCGTGTAATGGACTCCTGACCTATTTAGCGGAACCCGAAACCCAACCACCTTATGTCACAACCTGCAGCCTGCAAGGCCGTAGAACCGTCTTAGTCTCTGATTCAGACCCTCCACTCGGCTCTGTACCAGAGGTGTGCAATCGGTCCTGTCGACTATGTTGCAAACGGTGAGCTCTGCTTGCATCTCACAAGCAAGACTGGCAGCCTTTACGATTTCTGATAGCCGCTCGAAACGAGAGAGAATCGTTTCCGATGCGAAGCTACATACATCACAGATACCGATGTGAGCCACCAGTTGGCTGCACCCTGCGTTCTTCATGGCACCTGTCCGGACCCATTCCACATCTGAAAGGACTCAATCCAGTATGCACATGAACCGCACATTGGCTTTCTTCCCCTCCTTGGCAGCCATGTCCCCAAGGGATCCCATAACGCACTTAGCATTGGAGCTCCCAACTACCTATAACCCCACTCTCTGTTACTGCCCAGTTCTTGCAGGTTGAGGGGTTTCATCCGAAACAGGACAGGCGACTGCATCTGCCAGAGAGACAGTAAGTAAGTGATAGCACCTGGAACCTGTTTGTCAGACTAACCAGGGAGGCCTTACGTTCGGCCCTCAGGGAAGTCTTTCACTGTCTGCCAGGCCCTGAGGCGACCTCGCACACAATCACAGGTGAGGGCTCACCCTTAATGCGAGCAGTAACTGGACAGGCTACTGGTGCAGACCGATTGGCGGACTCGTGGGTCGTGCTGGACGTCCATTGGATCTCCACCGCCAGCCCACAACAGCGATGCTAATCTAGTGCAGCGTCAAGCCATGCAACAGAAGCCATCACAGCCTGGAGCTGAGAGTGAAATGCTGTCAACTCAACTCGCATCTGCACACAGCAGTCACAGTCCCTATCCATACTAAAGATGGTGGAAAACTTCACATAAGGGGCATAGGAAGTTAATGTAATTATTTTTGTAAAGCTGTTGACACAGTGATATGGATGTGAGAGAAGATAAAGCGAGAGGAAGGGACGGAATAGAACAGCAACATGCGTCTGGCAACAGTACACTCCTGCTCTATCAGACTGATGTGGTGAACCAACCTGTACAGTACTTTATTGTTGAAGACATTTGTCCACTATGCGAGAATTGTGAGATCGAACGTTGTCGTCTTACAGGAGAACACCGTTATTTACTGCCCAAGTGTAACCATGTCTATAAACATTATGAAGTCATCTGTATTCACCTTCGCAGTCACAGTTTCTCGTAGAAAGACGTAGCCAACTTCTCTTCTCCTACTTATACATCACAATACTCACGGGCTCTACCATCTCTGATGGAATACATTTCATGGATACCAGAACGATACTGCTACCACACAGCAAAAACTGGGACTCTTCCATATAACAATGGACCTCTAATAACCATCAGTTCAGTTTGGGTATGCCCACTGCAAAGATTACTTCTCATGACGATAGGTGTTGGGAACAAATGCAACACATAAGAAATTAAGTTGTTCCAAAACATTATACTTGAGTGTTCTGAACACTGTATTGACGTATGAAACTCACAGTAGTTACAGTGTCGTCGACGACAGTTTGAAAAGTCATTAAATTGTGTCTCGTTCATCGACTGTTCCCTTAGCCGAGCAGTCAGCGCGTCTGAGTGCCATACAGCGGACTCGTGTTCAATCCCAGGTGGGTCGACGATTTTTGTCATCATCGACACCAAGTCGTCCACTGTGACATCAGCTGAAAAGAATTGCAGCTCGGCGGCCGAACATCCCCAGCTCTAGACTCCCGGCCATCAGTGCCATAAGCGTCTCGTATCAATCTTTACGTAAAATGAACTGCTACATTTAGTACATAGCAAGTGATTGTTACTCATACCATCTGTTCCTAATGTAGATGATTATTAGGCAATTCACGATTAAGTGTTTGCCAGAGGGCTCGTAGAACTACTATCATACAGTTTCTCTACCGATCCACCCTCGAACAGAACATGTGAAAAATAAACAGCAAAATCTTTCTGTGAGATACTTTATTTCTCTCATTTCATTACGTTGGCCATTTCCCTCTATGTCAAAAAAATATATTGCCATCCAGAGGAGAAAGTTGGTCATTGGATGACTGCAGTTAAGTGTAAATGTATCAACGCAAGGAAAAAGGCCTTTATTTTAATGATTCCACCCTAACTCACTAATCATATCATGACTCTCTCTACACTATTTTACGTTTACACAAAACAAGCAGTACTTCTTTGAACTTTTTCTATGTCCCCCATCAATTCTACCTGGTAAGGATGCAATATTGCCCAATGACAATCCAGAAGTGGACGGACAAGCGTAGTGTTGACAATGTTTTTAGTAGATTTTTTGCAACTTCTAAGTGTTCTGTCAATAAGACTCAATCTTTGGTTCAGCTTCCCCTCATTTTCTATGTGATGATTCTAATTTAAGTCGTACGTAATTATAATCCATAGGTATTTAATTGAATCAACAGCTTCTGAATTTGTCTGATATAGGTGTAAATCATAATTTAACTGAGTTCTTTTTTAGTGCGCATGTGGAAGACATCACACTTGTTATTGTTCAGGTTCAATTGACACTTTTCCCACCAAATGTCTGAAACATTTGTAACACGAATTTTGTCTTATGATGTCTTCAGTAGACGGTAAACGACAGAATCTTCTGTGAACATTCGAAGAGGGATGCTCAGATTGTCTGTTAAATCTTTGATATAGATTAAGAGCTGCAGGGGGCCTATAAAGCTTCTTTGCAAACTCCAGGCGTAAATTCGATTGTACTACACGATTTCTCGTCAGTTATTACGAACTGTTACCTTTTCTGCCTGTAAATCACAAACTCAGTTGCATAGCTGAGACGATACTCCACAGGGTCTCAATTTTCTTGGAAGCATTTTGTGAGAAACGGGATCGAAATGCTTCTAGAAATAAACTTGAGATCCCCTATCGATAGCAATCGTAGCCGGCCATGGTGGCCCAGCGGTTCTAGGCGCTACAGTCTGGAACCGCGCGACCGCTACGGTAGCAGGTTCGAATCCTGCCTCGGGCATGGATGTGTGCGATGTCCTTAGGTTAGTTAGGTTTAAGTAGTTCTAAGTTCTAGGGGACTGATGACCTCAGATGTTAAGTCTCATAGTCCTCAGAGCCATTTGAACCATTTGATAGCACTCGTTACTTTGTGTGAATAAAGACCCAGTGTTTCATACGAACGATATTTCACGAATGTGAATTACTGCAGCCTTGCAGGCTCGAACTTATAGATTTTTTTTTTAATTCGTGCGAGTTTATCACTCCGGTGGTGGCTTGTGCTTAGAATAGGAGTATATGAAGCGAACTTCTGCAGTTATTTACCATGCGACGTGAGTACTGAAGGGTGAAGTCACGTGGAAACGTCGTCCACTAAAAATACTCTCGGCAGTTACACGAGATAAAGCGCGGTGTATCTCGACATCTGGTTGACGTAAACAGGGCTGGCGCTACTCATCTTCTCGTCACGCAGTATTGTGCCTCATATCTCTTAAATCCGGTAATTAGACTACATTATTTCTCAACAAGATAATCTGCTACTCCAAATACGTACAGTAAACTTACAATTATCTAACACGGCTGTATCTTCCCAACGATATGTGGAAGCAACTGCAATAACCAGTAAATGACAGAGTTATTTCTTTAATATGTTGGGAGCTTCTCCAGAGGTAATTTTAATAAATGTGTAGCTGTTTTTCTAAAGTTTATTTCCCTCGCGATTGTTGAACTACACTCGTGCTCATACATTAAGGATAATTGTAGAATGTGGTGCCACATAACGTGGCACTACACAAAACTGGCGCTAATAGAATAGGCACATCGGGTACACACAGCACAGATCTGTAAGTCCACGGTATTGATGATAAGTTGAGAAAACAGTTCCGAAACACATGTGCTACAAAACGCCACTGTTTCCTGCGCATGTACCCCGGTATCAGTATGGGATATGATCACCATGCACACGTACACAGGCCGCACAACGGGATGGCATACTCTGGATCAGGTGGTCGAGCAGCTGCTGGGATATTGCCTCCCATTCTTGCACCAGTGCCTGTCGGAGCTCCTGAAGTGTCGTAGGGGCTTGAAGACGTGCAGCGATACGTCGACCGAGAGCATCCCAGATGTGTTCTGGAGAACAGGCAGGCCACTCCATTCGCCAATATCTTCTGTTTCAAGGTACTCCTCCACGATGGCAGCTCGGTGGGGCCGTGCGTTATCATCCATCAGGAGGGAGGTGGGACCCACTGCACCTCTGAAAAGGCGGACATACTAGTGCAAAATGACGACCTGATACGCCTGACCTGTTACGGTTCCTCTGTCAATGACATTCTGGGGTGTACGTGCACCAATTATAATCCCACCCCACATCATCAAACCACCACCTCCACACAGGTCCCTTTCAAGGACTTTAAGGGGTTGGTATCTGGTTCCTGGTTCACGCCAGATGAACACCTGGCGAGAATCACTGTTCAGACTGTACCTGGACTCGTCCGTGAACATAACCTGGGACCACTGTCCCAATGACCATGTTGACACCAGGTTTCACAGGCTCTGATGGTGAGATATCGGTCTTCTTGTTGTGTTGTAGACTGTGGACGTCCCGTACTGTAGCGCCTGGACAAGTTTCCTGTCTGCTGGAATCGTTGCCATAATCTTGAGATCACACTTTGTGGCACAGGGGGGGCCCGGGCTACGACTTGCTGTGTTTGACCAGCCTCCAGTCGCCCTAGTATTCTATCCCTCATAACGTCGTCAATATGTGTTCTTTGAGCCATTTTCAAGACATAGTTGCCGCCCGCGGTGGCAGTGCGGTTCTAGGCGCTCCAGTCCGGAGCCGCGCTGCTGCTACGGTCGCAGGTTCGAATCCTGCTTCGGGCATGGATGTGTGTGATGTCCTTAGGTTAGTTAGGTTTAAGTAGTTCTAAGTTCTAGGGGACTGATGACCACAGCAGTTGAGTCCCATAGTGCTCAGAGCCATTTGAACCAAGACATAGTTACCATTAGAACGTTTGAAAACGTCTGCACACTTACTCGCTGCACCGTAATCTGACATGCACCAACACACCTCTGCGTATGTGGACTGCTGCCAGCGCCACCGTGCTACGACCGCAGGTCAAATGCACTGCACGGTCATAACTTGAGGTGATTTAAACCCGGAAACCGCCCACCAGAGCGTTATTCACCATGTATCAGCATTATCCTTAATTTATGAATGAGCGTAGTAAGATTTGAAGCATATTGCGAACATCTCCGTAAATGCTGTAACTTGACTAAACTGAGAAGGAGAATCCCATTGTGTGCCCACGCCTTAAGGCGCCTCTCCCAATAAATACTCCGTTGAGAGAAAACATTATGACCAAGCTATTGCAGTGGCTGCTGGTCCACCTTCGGAACGCAATGCAGCAGCAATTCTGTGCCGCACGGCAAGCAGTGGTAGGTTTTTCCAGAAGTATGTCGCACAAGATATCTAAAGACAGGTCACACAATTCCCGTAAACAGCTGGCCTGAGACTTGTGAACGCGAAGCTTTCGACCGATAGCGTCCCAAATGTGTTCCAGCGGGTTAAGTTGAAGTGAATTTGGTAGCTAAGACACCAGCCTGAGTTCGCTATCATGCTTCAAAAACTACTGTACCAGGATGTAGCCTTGTGATGCGGACAGTTATCCCGTTGGAAAGTACCTTCAAGGCCTAACGGTGTTTTTTTTTATTTTTATTCCAATTTTGTGTGTGCCTTAGGTTACTACCACAGGTCCCATGAAAGCCCACATAAACGTCCCGCATAGCATAACAGTGCAGCCACCGACCTGACTCTGTGACGCGGCATATGTTTCGAGTAGTGGATGACGGCATATCTGTACACAACCAATAGCCTGGTGTAAAACGAAAAACGTGATTCATCTGACCAGGTGACACGTGCACATTGATCCACAGTCTAATTTCGATTATCGCTTGCCCACTGGTAATTGCCGATGTCGTTGGGTTTGCATGGAACAAGCAGGAATCGCCTACTGCGAAGCCTTATGTTCTACAATGTGCGGTGAACGGTGTTCTCCAAACACTTGCAGCTGCACTGACTCCGTCATAGAATTTGTTATAAACCGTTGCCTGTCCTATTTTACCGGATCGGGCAAGCCTCCGACCTCCACATTCTGCGATGAGGCATGGGCGTTCGACACCTTGCCGCCTATCCCTTGTGGTTCACCGCGCATCAACAACGTTCCACCGATACGATAATAGCAGTTCGTGTGCAAAATCCTGTACCGGCAATACCTTCGGAATTCTTAACGGCTATAGAGATAACATGGGTCAGTATTTCTGCCGGGGACTTCCAACGACTTATTGAGTCCATGCCACGTCGAGTTACTGCACTATGCCGGGCAAAAGGAGTTCCGACACGATATTATGAGGTATCCCTAATTTTTGTCACGTAGTGTACTATGGCATTCCTACTGAAGGCAGAATGTCTGTATAGTTACATCTTGTACTTCGATGGAAGTTCCCACATACACAAAAAATCGTGAAAGTGTAAGAATATTTATGCATAAATTTAATACTGGCGTGGAATTGTGAATAACCTCATAAATTTTGATTCAAATGATTATAATTTTATCTAATGCATGGTCGTTGCTATAATAAAGCATAGAATAGACCAAGTGTGAATATGTAAAATAACGAATCACCGCAAAAGAAAAAACTGAACTAGAATTCCATATGCATTAAAAAAAAGTTGAAACAATTTTACTACGCGAGTATGTCACGAATTCGATAGCCCTAGTAGTGGAATTAACTAATGGAAATCCGATTCTGAGACAGTCCCCGAAAACTAAGCAGCTCACTACGCAGTGACCGTTAAATATGACAACAGATAGGTGCACATTAAAGATCTGGAAGAGCTGCAGATGATGCGCTGAGCTTCCAAATGCGAGCAAGAATCTTAACGTACATTTGTAAAATGTAATGTGAGAATGATCAACGGAAGGCGACTCAATGTAACTTCTGCGGGGCTTGCTTATACAGACATCTCAACAGTGGAAAGTCAATTATGACGATGCGACTGTAAGGACAACAAAGCATCAGTCCCCAGCGGAGAAAATCACCGTCCGTACCGGAATCGAATATGGGCCCCTTCAATTAGCAATCCGCCGCGCTGTAGGCGCAGCTACCGCGGCGGACAACTTGATATGTTACTTATCCGTGGTAGCGCCGCTGAATTCGGACCACACTGACATGAAGCCCCAGAACAGCCTCGCACTGAGTCATTCAAACGGCCAGTTCGGAGTGAAGTACGAGGTCGCGCTTAGCCCTACCGCTCGTCAAATGTTTCACCTGAGATATACATTATAAGATTGTCAAGACCGCGCTACTTCCAGTGATCGACTACCCCGTATACAAACATCTTTGCAATGTCTACCATTTAGAATTCGCGAAAAAAGTAACAGTTTGGAAATTTGTCAGTGTGACAGGCAGCTTACAGCAGTGATGGTGAAAAGGCCGAGAGGGCATGTCTGTGTCCCAGATCTCGGAAGCAAGTGGGGGTACAACGTCATTTCACTTCCGGAAGGTTTTTGTTCGTTCCGGATTTGTTCCTAGAAGTATTCTTTCACTGAATTTATACGCAGGATACCTGTTGGCCAGTGATATCCTCCGCCGGGCCAGTTTACCCCAAGTTCTCCATCATTCCCCGCGCAATCCATGCTACTCGTACTAGAATTTGGCAAGATGTTGCTCACCACACGTGATGAGTCGCCACTGAGGATGCTTACTCGTCATTTCTGCTGCACGGCTGCCAGAGTTATGTTCACTTCTCACACTGGGATCGGATAGTTCACAGAAACTTCGGGGGTGTACCTCATGTTGTCTATTCTGAGTCTTCGTCGTGACCCACGTGTGTCTCAGACGCAAGCGGCTCCTAAAACACCCGTTGTCCAATACCTGAAATGACTACCCCTACATACCGTGAAAGACTCAGGACAACTTAGGATCAGTTATAGCCAGATACCAAAAGCTCAAGAACGCAGTTACTGGCGCTAGACTGAATGCCCGGCGCATGATCCTCAAGCTCGATACATACCGACAACTAAGTAAATAGGCACAAGATGTCACTGAATAGCTGAGACACTGGCTCTGGTTCTGCATTCTAGAAGACTCTTTCGCTTCGCAGCATACATAATCCTGAAATTATTTTTTGTGACAAACAATATGCTTCTCGGAATTGTTTCTTGATGCTTCAGAAGTACTCGGGTAGCTGACTATTTGTCCACGAAAGGCAGGAACCCAAATTCGTGTCCTAGAGTGAGCTAGACGGTGCAATGGTGTCACAATCATTCATTTACATTCGTCCTCCCCTTGCGTTAGACTACAAGATCACACGAGTCCCAAGACAGACAATCCCTGCGACGTGTAGCATACATCACTCCAAGCAAATGTTGCCTTTACTCTCTTATAAAGGATAGACACACTCTCGCTCGTCGACCTTCCCAGATGTCGACCACCGAGCATCCTCCGTAAGCTGTCACTATTAGTTCAACAATGAACAGCGTGCTGACACCACCTCTACGGTAACTTCGTATCGGCAACAAAAATGGTTCAAATGGCTCTGAGCAGTATGGGACTTAACGTATCGGCAACAGTAACGCCAAAAACAACGAGAGGTACTTACAAGTGACGAAATACGCTATGACGCAATATCACTCAATTCGGCATCCACTTCTGAATTTCTTACTCATTTCTAGTACAATACACTGGAATATCTCCTTCATAATTACAGATCTTGCGGGGATAGGACTACATAT
Organism: Schistocerca cancellata; assembly: GCF_023864275.1. Classification (NCBI taxonomy): domain Eukaryota; kingdom Metazoa; phylum Arthropoda; class Insecta; order Orthoptera; family Acrididae; genus Schistocerca; species Schistocerca cancellata. Next base: position 192,942,031 of record NC_064634.1, read on the forward strand.
ATACTCAAACATACAACCACGGAAACAGCATTTCTAGTTTTGAGTTTGTGCTGCAGTGTCATGCCTTTTCAAGTTTTCTTCAAATTTATAATTTCTCTGTGTGTTTATTATACACTTGTAGTTGAAGATAACTCGAGATATAATTCCTGTAAGAAATAGCAAATATATGTAAGCTATGAATGTACCAATATTCGCGTACATCATCATTTCCTTTGGGCCTTAGCCCCTTTGTCCCACTTTAACACGGGGTCGGCCGAGTTACTACGCATTTGTCGATGTTAGTGTCAGAGGGTGGCTGGATGCCCTTCCTGTCCCCACCCCGCACCCCCCGGAACGGAATTAGTGTACCCCATCTGTCTGCGTTTAGTGTAAGCCATGAAACAGTGCGAACGCTTTCAAATGTCTGCGAGTCGTGTAACTGAGGTGGGACGTGGGAACCAACCCGGTATTTACCCAGGGGGATGCGGAAAACCGCCTAAAAACCACATCCAAGGTGGCTGGCACACCAGCCCTCGTCGTTAATCCACCGGGCGGATACGATCCGGAGCCGGCGCGCCTACCGGAGTCCAGGAAGCAGCGCGTTAGGGCCCTCGGCTGACTTGGCTGGTACAAATCGACTATTTCTGTAAATTTCAAGATATCATCGCGAACATATACACGTACATCAACATTGTGAATTTGGTAGCATAGTAAAGGGAAAGCTGAATTTTGTATACATAGCACAAATCTGACGATAAACGTAAAAAGTACATTCTATGACAACTGCATACACTTTGCCATGCTCACTAATTTGATGGGATACTTGGTGCTGAATACCATTTATTGACGTGCTTAAAAGTAAATTTTGCTCCAGTTTTATAAAGATATACTGTTTTTCATCTGTAATTATTAAAATGTACAGACGTGTTATGTATACAATACCATATTCCAGAATGTCCACAGAAGACCGAATGGTCACATGTTTGTTTAGCCAATGGAAGAGAGTCTTTAAGATGCTGAAGAATGTGAACTGGCCGACGTATGAAGATAGATGAAACTGCCCCGAGAAAGCCTTCTTACAAATGACCAAGAACGAGCTTTAATGATGAATCTAGGAATATACTACAACCCCCGACCTATCGCTATCGTAGAGATCGCGATGACAATATTAGATTAATTACAGTGTGCACAGAGGTGTTTAAACAATCATCCTACCCGTTCTCCTTCCGTGACCGTAACGAGAAGTATCCTCTGCCATACACTTCACGGTGGTTTTTAGAGCATGAAGGCCCGATGTACAGGGTGTCCACAAAGTCTGCGTACATAGGGAATTCTATTAAATTCTAATAAATATTCTATGTTCTATAAACGTTAATAAATATTATTAAATAAACAATAACAAAATAAATTCTAATAACTAATAAATTTCGTTTCTTCCAAATTCAATGATGGCTCTGTGTAAAGAAGAACAAGTGGAGTTGGTACTCTTAAGTGATCGATAAGATGGTCGTATCGAAAAATTGCGGAAGAATTTAGCTTTCGACGCCCTCACCGTGAACCTATTTGTTTTACTGCCGACGGGAAATTTACCACCAAATTTAAAGGAACAGATATTGTGTTGGACAAAACCTGTTCCAAACGACCAAAGACTTCAGACGAAACAAAAGAGACTGTCTTGGCCAAGGTTTATGCTAACCCAAAGAAATAGCTTTGTCAGATATCCACGGAGTTGAGTGTTCCAACGTCATCCATCTACAAAATCCTGGCAGAGAAGAGACTTCATCCGTGCAAGTTACAGATATTGCATCACTTAAATGAAGATGACCTTGATAGACACATGCAGATATGTGAATGGTCTGCAGATAAATTGGATGAAATTATCAGTTTTACTAAAGACTGAGTGTTGTTCAGTGATGAAGCTGTTTTATGTCAATGGTGAAACGAACAGACAAAATCTTCAATACTGGTCTCAAGGCAATTCGCAATGAATGAGTCCATCCAAACAGTAGGGCTGCCAGAGGTGACGGTGTGGTGTGTTTTGTCGAAAGCTCATGTGATACGACCTTTCTTCTTTGATGAAAATGTAACAAAAATGGTGAGACACTAATTGATGCCTCAAACTGAGCGTTTGGATGAGGGACTTCCAGACTGTTTCAGTAGGATGGGGTCCATGCCCATTTTGCTGCAGCTGCTAAGAGATGAGCTGAATGACAATTTTCTTCGCTGAATTGGGAGAAGAGGTCATGTGGAGTGGTCCCCTAACTCACCACACCTTTCTCCCCTTGATTTCTTTTTCTGGGGTATGCTGAAAGAGGATGATGACGGTTACAAATTTAAACCATCTGACAGACCACATTACCAGTAGGTGTGCTACAATTGACGGCAGTACAGACTGCTCCATCGAGTTCACCTTAATCTTACAAAGCGCATCAAATTATGCATTGAAAAGCGCGGAGCTCATGTTTAAACGTTATTTATTAGTACTAAGTGACTAAAAGGAGCTTTATTGTTATTTCTTAGAATTCCCTGTGTACCCAGACTTTATGAACACCCTGTAGATGCTGATGTAAAAGGGGGAAATTGTAGTTACACTGACGTACCCTCCACCGCATTACGATAGCTGGAATACGGTGTATAAATGTGGATACAGATATAAAAAGAGTAAACATTCATATGAAGGACAAGAGATTTCAGTCTGATTTACAAACGTGGGTTAGGGCAGAGCACGAAAGTATCTTGTGTACCTCAGCGTGCCTGTGAACCTGTTAAGTGCTTACTGTCTGCTCGCTGTATATAAGCACTTTCAGTTTTTCTGTAAATGTTTCGATTTGCTTAATATTTAGTTAATATCTTAAACGAATCAGAATCAGTAACCTTTGTGGTGTCACGGTACATATTCAGAGTTCACCGAGCGGTCCCTGGAAGAGATAGAGGGCGATAAGGAAAAGATACGAAAGACCAAAGTTGACCCGTCGTCCACTGGACGTGCTTAGGTAACTATGATCCGACGGTTGCTAGATAAAACCACAAGTCCCTAATCAGCCTCCCGTTGAGAGCTAAGGAGCTACATACTGGAACTTCGAAAATGTCCTTAGCAACAGCTTCGGTGTTGTCAGAGGGATGTTTGCATTCCAGTGAAAGCTGTGTGAGCAACGGGAATTATTAAATCGGACGTAACAATAAACTAAAACAGACTTTGGTTGATATACCAAATTCTGATTAAGCATAGAATCAGCAAAACGAGAACAAGTGAATGTTACAACGAGGTTCATAATTCCGTGCATCTAAACAGAACAGTATGCAAAATTTCTTAGACGCAGCCGTCGAGAGACGAAGTTTCGCAACGAATATAAATAAAACCTTGGTGGCGAATAAATTGTTATTTTACAAGTCTGACGAAACTTCGTAAAGGAACAAATGTGAGACGCAAGATTTAGCAACTGCAGCCGCTCTACGTGGCGCTATTGTCCAGAGAGATGCTTACATATTCACACAAGCTACATGCGTGCCCGACAAGAAAAGAATATCATTAGTGGAAAATTATTGCTTATCGTCTTTTAGATTGCTGTAACAGACAGGAGAAAGTAGAAAAGACAGCAGATTTTCGGTCTAAAATACAAGCACTATTGCTTTCCTAGATGGGAGGAGCGGGTGTCTTTGCGACGTGTTTGCCAAATAGGTCGTACATAGGGAAATGAAACTTCCACTGCATTACGAAACCGAAGAGCGATACAGGAGCCAAAAGAAGTCCTAAAAAGAGTACAATGTGGAGTAATCTGGACTTCAAATTAAGCGCAAGATAGCGATACTATGGGACAAAACAATGAATAACAATATTGATGCTTTCCAATAGCATGAGTCAAGTAATTCCTTTAGAAAAGTAATATCACTGGCAGTTCAGACACAAAATGTGTAATTTGTAAGGAAATTTGGAAATTTGTGGTAAGGTGTTACGGGACCAAACTGCTCAGGTCATCGGTCCCTAAGATTACACACTATTTAATCAAACTAACTTACTTACTTACGACACACACACCCATGCCCGAGGGAGGACTCGAACCTCCGACGGGGGGAGCCGCGCGGACCGTGACAAGACTACTATCTGGTGCTCGCTGATATGTGAACAAGTGTACCAATGTCTGCGTATCGCATTTGATAGTTGTACTGCCTTGATACAAAATAAGTCAGACTGCTAACAATATTAAAGAACTATTATTTGTGCTGTATTTGTGCGAGATTGTATCCGTATACTGGGACAAGTTTTATCAAAATCGCTCAGCTCTTTGGCAGTGAACGAGCAGTTTACTACTGATGTGTTTTAGTGGTGCCTTGAGAGGCATAAAAGAAGTAGCTACCGCACAGCCTCACGAAAACTGTCCTTCACAAATGTTTTGAGCATCGGAAGGGTCGAACACAGGGTACTATTTTGAAGACGACAGTCACTAACTGAACATATTTAGTAGGTACACAAATTTGCAGCATTAATTATTTTCTTTTGAAAAAAAAAATGTTCAAATGGCTCTAAGCACTATGGGACTTAACATCTGAGGTCATCAGTCCCGTAGAACTTGGAACTACTTAAACCTAACTAACCTAAGGACAGCACACATATCCATGCCCGAGGCAGGATTCGAACCTGCGACCGTAGCGGTCGCGCGGTTCCACACTGTAGCGCCTAGAACCGCTCGACCACTCCGGCCGGCTATTTTCTTTTGTCCTACCTCCTAAACCTCTGTTTTTCCGGCGTACATTATCACAGCAGAAGAAGTAGTTCATCAGTACTGTGCTCAATCTCGATTTTTTTATACCGCTGTACCAGCTGTGCCCGGTACGCGTTGCAATGCCTCTTTTCCTTTCTAGGTAAGTACACATATAAATAAATTAGAGACAATGATTCTTTGTGCAATAAATTAAATCTGAAAAAATTTAAGCAAGTGCTTGTGGACAACAATATTTCTTCTCGAAAAGAAAGTTTTTGGCTGACCCATTCGTGAGCATGCACATACCCGGTGTTAGGAGTATAAGTGCACATTTTTAATTGGTGGCTGAGGACAGCGTACTGAATAACATTACATCAGTGTTTACCATATTAGGAATAGCTATTAGGAGCAGTATGTTTTTAGGATGGTTAATATATCCAGGTACATGTGGCGAGAGCAATCAGATAATGCTTTTTGCCCCGGGGCATCAGGTCAAATGTTGAAGTGTGGACACATGGACGCGAGGACGCAAAATGGTTAGTCTTTATTTACAGGTGTAGTCCTCTTAGTGGTGCAGTTACAACTGTGGAGAAAACATCAGGTAGTAAATTATACGACGTGCCTGCGGAAATAGTGTTACACACAGAGAAAAAACAGCTAACACACTGGAGTGGGTGTTTAGTACGGCGCCAATGATCAAAATATCTGCACTTCCCCAACATCCTGTACAATTGATAATGTGGTAAGTTTGGATTTTACAGACTTAATCCACACACTTGAACCGATTACCCTTGTGCCTTGTTGATAGTCCCTGAGGTTGCAACAGATAACTGCCGTCGTTTGAAATAGATGTCGAAGAAAATGCTGTGAATACGTGGAATCAACACATCTTCTCCCTTCGACTCGCCATTCAGAACTGTCGTTTTGGTAACGTTTGGCATGAGAGATTTCATAGCGAGGCTGGTTCCATTGAACAGTCCTGTCACGACTTCTGATCCCAAAACCCTTAGGCATAGGTATGCTAGTGGTGTCTTACTGCCCCACAGTTAATTTTTCGTAATAGTGAGTGCGACTTGTACATATTTTGTTAGAAATCCCTTCACTGTACAGCGTTTCCCCCATCCCCCCTCCCCCCCACCCCCACCCTTCCCACCTCCCACCTACCCATAATTCTAGAGTGATCGTGACTGTCATCAGTATGGATTTGGTGTTAATATCAGCCTTTATCGGATATTTTTGCATGTTACTTCTTTTCACCTACACCTACACACTCCCACGCATAGTTGGTTGCTATTCCCCCCACGATATTTTTACGCAAATAATGAGTCATGCACGTGTACATCATACTCTGTACCCCCCCCCCCCCCCCCCCGCCTTTCCTGTTCCACTTGTGAATGGCGCGTGGGAAGATTGATTGTCGGTAAGCCTCTGTATTAGCTCCACTTTCTCGTATTTTCTCGTCGTTGTCATTTAGCGAAATGTATGTCGTACGGAGAAATACGTTGTACGACTCTTCCGGGAAAGTATTCCCTCGAAATTTCAATGGTAAATTTCTCCGTGATGCACAACGCATCTCTTGTAACGCGTGCCATTGGATTTTGTTGAACATCTATGTAACATCTTCGCGTCGTCTAAAGGATGCTGTGTCGAAAAGCGCCGCTCTTCGTTGGGTCTTCTCCATCTGCTCTGTCAGTCTTACCTGGTAAGGATCCCAGAGTGGTTAATAATAACCAAGACTCTGTCATACAAGCGTCTCGAAAAATATTTCCTTTGTGGGCTACATTCCCTTGAGATTCTTCCCATTAATCTCAGTGTGGCATCAGCTTTCCTCCTATTTGTTTTATGTGGTCATTATACATAAGGTCATTCTGGATAGTTACTTCTAGGTATTTTACGGTAGATACTGTTTCCAGCAACTTGTCATCAATGGTCTAGTTGTACAGTAGTGAGTAGGCGCAGTAAGTTACATTTATTTACGTTCAGGGTCGACTGCTAAAGCGTGCACATTCACCAACCCTCTGCTGGTCATTCTGCAAATTGATACTGTGGCGCTGCTACTTTCTTATAGACAATCGCATCATCTGCGAACAGTCTTACGGAGCATGCGACGGTCTCTACTAGATGACTTAAATACGTTGTAAACTGTAACCGTCCCATCAGGCTTCCTTGGGCTATTCTGGAAATTACCTTTACATCTGACGATTTTGTTCAAATAAGAGCGACAAGTTGAGGTCTATCTGGAAGGAAGTCTTGAATCTAGACGCAAATCTGGTCCGATACTTGGCAATCTCATAGGTCTTTGACTAAATGGCAGTACGGGACGGTGTCAAATGCCCTCCCGGAGTAATGGAACACGACATCAACTTGCGCGCCGCTGTTTACAGCGCTATGAATCTCATGGAGGAACAGAACGGCCTGAGTTTCGCAAGCTCTCTGTTTGCGGAATCCATGTCGATTTTTATAGAGCAGATATTAGTTCTGCAAAAGTGTCATTGGCCTGTAATTATGTGCATCTGTCCTACGATTCTTCTTGAAAACGGGATTCACCTGCGCTTTTTTTGCAGTCGCTAGGAATTCTTCATTCCTCCAGCGATCTACAATAAACTGCTGCTATAAAGGGAGCATAATTTTTGTAGAATCTTATAGGAATCTCATCTGATCCTGTGGTCTTTTCACTGCTAAGCAACTGTGGTCGCTTTTCTATTCCGCAATCATCTCAGTACCTACCATTTCTACGTTCGTAGATGACTAGAAAGCGGAACCTTGTTATGATCTTCCGCGGTGAAACAATTTCGAAAGACCGAACTCAGTATTCCAACTATGGCTCTGTTAGCTTCCATTTCGGTGCCAGTATGGTCACTGAGTGAATGAATAGAAGATTTCAGTCCGCTTATTGATTTTGCGTGCCGCGGTGGTAACCTCGCAGTCTAAGGCGCCTTGCCACGGTTCTTCGCGTCTCCCCCCGTCGGAGGTTCGAGTCCTCCCTCGGACATAGGTGTGTGTGTGTGTGTGTGTGTTGTCCTTAGCGTAAGTTAGATTAAGTACTGTACAAGCCTAGGGACCAATGACCTCAGCAGTTTGGTCCCATAGGAACTTACTACCACCAACTGATTTACGTAATACCAAAACCTCTTGAGGTTTTTACTCAGATTAGGTGACACAACTTTACTTTCAAAGTCATTGAACAATTCTCCCATTTCGCTTTCATTTTTCAGCTAGGTTTTAACTTCTGTTTGTTTACGTAGAAAATTTCTAATACGGCTATTAAACCACGGTGGCTCTTTCCTATCCCTTAAGACCTTGCTCAAAACATACTTGTCTAAAGCGTAGTGGACGATGCTTTTCAGTATTATTTTTTCCTTTTGTGCTCCACATCTTCGTCTCCAGCAATGAATATTTGACGCTCTCTACTAAGATATTCCATAATTTGTATCTTGCAACTCATGTGAAACAAAAATATTTTCCTGTTGTTTCTTAATATTCCTTGTATAACCCGTAGTCATAGTTGCTATCACAGCCTTATGATCATTGGTACGCCCTCTACGTTAAGTGAGTCGGTAAGTTCAGGTCTGTTTGTTACTAGGAGGTCTAAGAAGCCACCTTCACGAGTTAGTTCTCTAATTATCTGCTGGCAGTAATTTTCTACCCAAAAATATCGTAGATCCTGGTCTACATGTGTACTTTTTCCTATTTTATAGCTATTCTTCTTGTGTTTCTGCCATACGAAATTTCATTATCACAGAACTAGGAAACGAGCATTTGTTTCCTTGATGTTATCTTTTGGATGGTGTTGCCAAATGTTGATTGTTATTAGATACTTTAATGGGTCAAATGGCTCTAAGCACTATGGGACTTAACATCTGAGGTCATCAGTCCCCTATAGTTAGAACTACTTAAACCTAACTAACCTAAGAACATCACACACGTCCATGCACGAGGCTGGATTCGAACCTACGACCGCAGCAGCAGCGCGGTTCCGGACTAAAGCGCCTAGAACCGCTCTACCACAGCGGTCGGCTATTAGATACTGTTGAACGTGTTTTTGTGATATGAGAGAGCTAACGCTGTGGTGTGTGTGTGTGTGTGTGTGTGTGTGTGTGTGTGTGTGTGTTTTAAAATATATTTAGGTGATTATCCAAATGTTTCCTTATTTTAACTTTTTATTTATTTTTATTATACGCAGCTGAGGACGACAGGGTAAGAAACAGATAACGATTTCATTATTATTTTACATACGTTATTAATCCCATTTTCTGTCTGAACTATGCAGTCCATTTTATTATTTATAACACCTGTTCCATAGTCAGTTGCCTTTCCAGGGGCGCAATGTTCGTAAATTAGAAAAGCGGGGGCGGATATTGTGGAATCCGGTTGTAGAAAAGATTGTTTATAATCCTGTTTTCTTTTGCTAGGAGAGGTCAGTAATCGTTTAGTGCTAGAGATCAACTGATGGTTGTGGCAAAACCTGTGAAATGAAAGTTACCAGTCTGTGGTGTTACCAAGCGAGGGACGCAGTAAGGAAGCACTTGTCTGTCATTCATGAGAAGTTCGACTCTAATTCCAGTTCGGCCGTTCAGGTTTAGATTTTCCCTGGTTTATCCAAATCACGTAAAATGTCTGCCTGGTTCTGCTGAAAACGCCATGGACAATTTCCTGTCACTTCCTAGCGTAATACAAGTTTGTTCACCTTCTCTGATCTTTCTTTCTACGGTGATCAGAAAAAATTGCGAAATTGTGAGTTGTTACTTTATGCTGCAAAAGAAAAAGAGCGCTGAAAACGTTTATTTCGTCCTATTAACTTGTAGAAGATTATTTCCGTTCTTGCTTAAAGTTTCAATAAACCGCCCCGAGCTTGTTGTGGCACTCTTGTGCAAGGAATCTACAAGCGAATGCCGAAAGAAAAAAACCACGATGTATCTCGGTGACAGGTCATTTATTGTTTACTTCTTACTGAACAGATTTGAGTGTCATCGCCCGCATCTCGTGGTCGTGCGGTAGCGTTCTCGCTTCCCACGCCCGCGTTCCCGGGTTCGATTCCCGGCGGGGTCAGGGATTTTCTCTGCCTCGTGATGGCTGGGTGTTGTGTGCTGTCCTTAGGTTAGTTAGGTTTAAGTAGTTCTAAGTTCTAGGGGACTGATGACCATAGATGTTAAGTCCCATAGTGCTCAGAGCCATTTTTTTTTAGTGTCATCGTTCCATAATTTCCGTGTTACGAGTCCATAACAATTTGTCTTCTTCCACCTCGCGAAGTTGCGAAAGATTCGCGGAATGGACAACAAGCATCGCTGTCGACTCGTTGTTGCACTGCGATTGTAGGCATTTCCGGTGTCGGTGCGCTAAATGTTGTCGCCATCGTCACGCACTGGGGAGCAAGCAGTGCGACTTGTACGAATCAACAAACCGCGACTTCCTCCTTGCAGCATAGTTAAACGACGCGCCCGTCTAGGAGTGCAGCATCCACGAAAGCAATGCGTAAACGGTCGAGTATGCAAATGAGGGGTACGCTTTCAGTAGTGTGAAGTCTCTCGCGATACACCGTCTTAATTTCACAACATTGTCAGACATTCTGTAAATGCAACCTGTCGGACAACAACTGAGTAACCGATAATTCTGCACCAATGGCATAATGAAACTGCCCAAATTATATGAAGACAGAAATAGCAACAGACACTACTTTCTGGCTTGTTAGTACTTAGGTTTGCTACGACCCAACATGTTTGGCTCCTGCTGTATTACGTGATTTATTCTGTTATGAAAATTTAAATGAGTGTACTCAGGCGTTCCGTCAAACACTCTGGAACAGAGAATTATTCTGGTAGTGTTATAACCTCGAAATGTAGCCAGATTATATTTCTGGTGCTAGACAAAAAGCGAGAAATTACGAATTCTAATTACTTCTCTAGCACTCGCTTTCACTGAATTATGTAGAAGGAGTATGGCTTTAACTAAAAGAGACCATTCACTAGCATTCTAGGAGCACTGCATAGAAATCACGCGTCTGATCCCCAGTCGGATCACGTAATTCCTGCTCTAGCAACGGCAACGTGACAGCGTGCCGTTCTGACGTCTAAACATAAGAAATTAGTTCGAAACTAAGCTTGTTCGATATTTCCTTCTTTTTCAACCCAGATTTTGGAACACAGCACGTACTTGCATGAAAATGTCAATCAGGGAAGAGGGTTTAGCGTAAATGAGTAACTTTTTCTTTCATGTAGAGCCAAGTCGAATAACAGCACCTCACGCATTAAATTTGATCCAAGCAGAAATCATACGCCAACATGATCTCTGCCTCTTTGTGAAAATGCTTGTAAGCAATCGTCCTTTCTAATGCTGTCTTCTTAAATTTAGAAATCTATTTTACATGGTTGCTACAAGAGCCTTCTGTGGTTCTAAAACTGAATAGATACAGAAAGTATTAAATGTTTTTTTGATATGCAACGATTACTACCAGCCAATAGCGCACATAAGAACGTCAGTAATGTACAAATCTGTATCCTGAATCTATTCAGTTTTGTAACTCCTTACATTAGCTAAAGGAACCATGTTGATGAAAAACATACAATCAGCAAAACATAGGTTACGGTCCTACCTTGCACGATTCTAAATGCGAATGAACTGGTACTGACCTTAAAATTTTCATTTTGCAATATATTAAAAACCATAAAACCATTGCGTACTAGACTGAAGCACGCGTTAAATCAGGTAAAACGTCAGAATCTTTCCTTTTTCAACATTTTAAGAACTGTAAAAACTGCTCTGTGATAGAGTTTTCTTCTTTGTGTGTTCGTACCACTGCACCATTCTGTCGTGCTGGTACGATTATATTAACTTACGCCTCGATCATTTTGATTATTTATTTAGTATCCATCCCGCGTTTACACGATATTTTATTAGTTGTTTTTGACGAGTTTTCTGCAGATTCATCTGATTCGGCGCGCCCTTTAGTCTACCACAGAGCTGTTTTATGGTTTTTAATACGTCGAAAGGGGAAAATGTTTCTGTGGGTTTATCTGTTTATCTGATTTGACGCGTGCTTCAGACCGTTTTTTTTTAATATGTTGCGAAACGAAAATTTTAAGTTCAAAAACAATTCCTCATTCACATTCAAAATCGTTCAGGCTAGAACCATACTCTAACTTTTATTTATTTTGTTATCCCTATGAATAATCTAAAGATGTCCCACGAAGCCAGAACGAGTTGTTAATAAAACGCTGAGTTACAAGCGAGACTGTTTTAACCCACATATACTACATATGGTTGCTGTAACAGAGGATCTTAGTGGAGTGAAATCAGTTGTGAACACAGCTGTTCGTATGTGTTACAGCAAGAGCAATATTTTCATCGCAACTACGAAAAGGTATTTCTGAATCAAAACACCAACGTTATCAAGATAACCGTCGCGTCATGTTAGTGTACACCTGTTATGGGATCAGCAGTCTTACCAAGAAGCCAGGTCCTTGAAGGCAAATGACCTTTTGTTTCTGCAGTACGCAAAATACTGCAGCGGACATTTATGGATGTGCATTTCCCAGTAACCACTTCGCCAAGTGCTGCATACGCTGGTCTTAAATGTGTTCGCAGCTCATCACCGAGTACAACAGCAATTACTACAGGGTATTCCACAATTGATGTTACACAGTTCCGGGGTTGTAGAAGGGACTAGGTAGATCGAGTTTTACATAGGAACCAATGTCCGGAAACGTCATCCGACGATGCTATAAAGCGTCAAAGTTATAGGCGCCACCACCTGTAAATGCATGTATGTAAAGGGTGGTTCTGTGACGATATTACAAACTTTCTAGGATGATGTAGAAGTATAAATGTATCAGTTTAAGGTAAGGGTCCCTCTACAGGAAATGAACGAGTAGAAACTTGGAAAGTTATAAGTAAAAACCGTTCTGATACCTCTGACAGTGGAACACTCGTACTGGTAGTGTTGTTGCTAAGATTATAGGGTAGACTACTTCCAGAGGTGGTGGCATGGACCAAAATAAGGAAAAATGCCCAGTAAACATGGGCCCTAAAATGCACAAATTTAGAGCTATGAGCACTTGCTCAATAGGGGAGATGGGTTTCACAGTAGCGAAGATGAACAAGTGGTCATAGTTACTCAGGAATTCATTTTAGAGCCCATGTTTACTGGACATTTTTTCCTTGTTTTGGTCCATAATACCACCTCTTACACTAAAATTTCAGCAACAACAGTACCAGAACATGTATTTCACTGTCCAAGGTATAAGAAAGGCGTTCGCTTATAGCTTTCTACAACTACATCTACATCTACATGGATACTCTGCAAATCACATTTAAGTGCCTGGCAGAGGGTTCATCGAACGACCTTCACAATTCTCTATTACTCCAGTCTCGTATAGCGCGTGGAAGGAACGAACACCTATGTCCTTCCGTTCGAGCTCTGATTTCCCTTCTTTTATCGTGGTGATCGTTTCTCCCCATGTAGATCGGGGTCAACAAAATATTTTCTGATTCGGAGGAGAATGCTGGTGATTGGAATTTCGTGACAATATTCCGTCGCAACGAAAAACGCCTTTTTTTAATGATGTCCATCCCAAATCCTGTATCATTTCAGTGACACTCTCTCCTATAGTTCGCGATAATACAAAACGTGCTGCCCTTCTTTGAACTTTTTCGATGAACTCCGTCAGTGGTATCTGGTAAAGATCCCACACCGAGCAGCTGTATTCTAAAAGAGGACGGACGAGCGTAATGTAAGCAGTCTCCTTAGTAGATCTGTTACTTTTTCTAAGTGTCCTGCCAATAAAACGCAGTCTTTGGTTAGCCTTCCCCACAATATTTTCTATGTGTTCCTTCTAATTTAAGTTTTTCGTAATTGTAATTCCTAGGTATTTAGTTGAATTTACGGCCATTAGATTTGACTGATTTATCGTGTAACCGAAGTTCAACGAGTTCCTTTTAGCATTCATATGGTTTATCTCACACTTTTCGTTATTCAGGGTCAACTGCTAATTTTCGTAGCATTCAGATAACTTTTCTAAATCGTTTTGCAATTTGTTTAGATCTTCTGATGACTTTATTAGTCGATAAACGACAGCGTCATCTGCAAACAACCTAAGACGACTGCTCAAATTGTCTCAGAAATCGTTTATATAGATAAGGAACAGCAAAGGCGCTATAACACTACCTCGGGGACCGCCAGAAGTCACTTCTGTTTTACTCGATGACTTTCCATCAGTTACTACGAACTATGACCTCTCGGACAGGAAATCACAAATCCAGTCACATAACTGAGACGATATTCCATAAGCACGCAATTTCACTACTAGCTGCTTGTGTGGTACAGTGTCAAAAGCTTTCCGAAATCCAGAAATACGGAATCTATCTGAAATTCATTGTCAATAGCACTCAACACTTCATACGAATAAAGAGCTAAGTGTGTGAAATCTTATGGGACTTAATTGCTAAGGTCATCAGTCCCTAATGTTACACACTACTTAACCTAAATTATCCTAAGGACAAACATACACAGCCATGCCCGAGGGAGGACTGGAACCTCCGCTGGGACCAGCCGAAAAAAGAGCTAGTTGTGTTTCACAAGAACGATGTTTTCTAAACCCATGTTGACTGTATGTAAATAGACAGTTTTCTTCGAGGTAATTCATAATTTTCGAACACAATATATGTTCCAAAATCGTGCTGCATATTGACGTTAATGATATGCGCCTGTAATTGGCTCTGAGCACTATTGGACTTAACTTCTGAGGTATTCAGTCCCCTAGGACATAGAACTAGTTAAACCTAACTAACCTAAGGACATCACACACATCCATTCCCGAGGCAGGATTCGAACCTGCGACCGTAGCGGTCGCGCGGTTCCAGACTGTAGCGCCTAGAACCGCTCGGCCACTCCGGCCGGCTCTTCTTAGTAGATCTATTACATTTTTTTAGTGTCCTGTCAATAAAACACAGTCTTTCGTTAGCCTTCGTTATAATATTTTCTATGTGTTCCTCGCAATTTAAGTTTTTCGTAATTGTAATTTCTAGGTATTTAGTTGAATTTACGGCCTTTAGATTTGACTGAATTATCGTGTAGCCGAAGTTTAACGAATTCCTTTTAGCACTCATGTGAATGATCTCACACATATCGTTATGTACAGTCAGCAACCAATTTTCACAGCATTCAGATTACTTTTCTAAATCGTTTTGCCATTTGTTTAAATCTTCTGATGACTTTATTAGTCAATAAATGACAGCGTCATCTGAAAACAACCTAAGACGGCTGCTCAGATTGTCTCACAAATTGTTTATATAGATAAGGAACAGGAAAGGGCCTATAACACTACCTTGGGGAACGCCAGAAATCACTTCTGTTTTACTCGATGACTTTCCGTCAATTACTACGAACTGTGATCTCTCTGACAGGAAATCACAAATCCAGTCACCTTTCTGAGACGATATTCCATAAGCACGCAATTTCACTACAAGCCGCTTGTGTGGTACAATGTCAAAAGCCTTCCGGAAATCCAGAAATACGGGATCGAAATCCATTGTCAATAGCAGTGAGCACTTCATACGAATAAAGAACTAGTTGTGTGTCACAAGAACGATGTTTTCTATATCTATATTGACTGTGTGTCAATGGACCGTTTTCTTCGCGGTAATTCATAATGTTCGAACACAATATATGTTCCAAAATCGTCCTGCATATCGACGTTAATGATATGGGCCTGTAATTGGCTCTGAGCACTATGGGACTTAACTTCTGACGTCATCAGTCCCCTAGACTTAGAAACTACTTAAACCTAACTAACCTAAGGCCATCACACACATCCATGCCCGAGGCAGGATTCAAACCTGCGATCGTAGGGGTCGCGCGCTTCCAGACTGTAGCGCCTAGAACCGCTCGGTCACTCCGGCCGGCGTAGGCCTGTAATTATATCGATTACTGCTACTACTTTTCCTGAATATTGGTGTGACCTGTACAACTTTCGAGTCTTCGACACGTTTGATTGGGGTACAGGGACCCTTACCTCAAATTAATACGTTTATCCCTCTCCGTCATCTTAGAAACAGCCCGTTTATACATAATTTACAGGCGGCGGTGCCTATAACTTTGACGCTCTCTACGTTTCCGGGCATCGGTTCCTATGTAAAATTTGATCTACTAAGTCGCTCTGAAACCTCTAGAAGTGTGTAACACGTATTTTGAAACACCTTGTATGTCAGTCGTAGATGCACTCTGCAGGAAAACTGGTTTGTACGCTCTATCGTTTACAGTGGACAAAGATAAGAAAGCAGCGGTCAGTTGTAGCACTGGTAACGTACGAAGTTCACGCACTCGCACGGGGTATCTGTGAAACACTAGACGGCTACTGCCTACGGGCGAGACGGACTTCGGCGGAAACATCGCAGACGCGCGACAACAGCAGCAGGTGGCCGAGGAAGGCGCGCCGGCGACTCACCGAATAGCTGGAGACGGCAAGCGGCAGCAGCACCAGCGGGCACAGCAGCAGCACCAGCGACCGCCAGCGCGCCACCAGCCCTCGCACCGGGAACTTCATGCTGCTGTGCTGGGCCGCCGCCGCCGCCTCGCGCCTTATAACCGCACGCCCCCACCACCGCCCACAGCTGCCGCCGGCGACGCCGCACACCTACCGTCTTCACTAGTCTACACTATCCGATCAAAAGTATCCGGACGTCGCGGAAATGACCACTAGATTTCGCGAGAGGTGGACCCGCCAGTATACCAGGAGCGTTCAGCACGTAATAAACGAACACCGTCCAATCAGGCCCTGAAAGCCCAACGGAACCGACCGGCCGCCATGTCATCCTGCACCTACATCTACGTTTATACTCCGCCAACGGTGTATGGCGGAGGGCACTTTACGTGCCACTGTCATTACCTCCATTTCCTGTTCCAGACGCGTATGAAAGGAGGGTATAAGACGAACATCAACAAAAGCAAAACGAGGATAATGGAATTAAGTCGGGTGACGCCGAGGGAATTAGATTAGGAAATGAGACACTTAAAGTAGTAAAGGAACTTTTGCTATTTGGGGAGCAAAATAACTGATGACGGTCGAAGTAGAGAGGATATAAAATGTAGACTGGCAATGGTAAGGAAAGCGTTTCTGAAGAAGAAAAAATTGTTAACATCGAGTGTAGATTTAAATGTCAGGAAGTCGTTTCTGAAAGTATTTGTATGGAGTGTAGCCATGTATGGAAGTGAAACCTGGACGATAAATAGCTTAGACAAGAAGAGAATAGAAGCTTTCGAGATGTGGTGCTACAGAAGAATGCTGAAGATTAGATGGCTAGATCACATAACTAATGAGGAGGTACTGAATAGAATTGGGGAGACGAGGAGCTTGTGGCACAACTTGACCAGAAGAAGGGATCGGTTGGTAGGACATGTTCTGAGGCATCAAGGGATCACCAGTTTAGTATTGGAGGGCAGCGTGGAGGGTAAAAATCGTAGAGGGTGACCAAGAGATGAATACACTAAGCAGATTCAGAAGGATGTAGGCTGCAGTAGGTACTGGGAGATGAAGAAGTTTGCACAGGATAGAGTAGCATGGAGAGCTGCATCAAACCAGTCTCAGGACTGAAGACCACAACAACAACAACAACAACATGATTCGCGGGAAGAACGACTGTCGGAAAGCCTCCGTCCGCGCTCGAATCAGTTAACCAATGTGTGAATGTAATCAAGAAGAACAGACAATTGAACATTTAGTCCAACGCTGTCCATTCATACCCTGGAATTCCCGATGACTTGCTCACTCTCACACCCAGCTTAATTAACTGGTTGAAAAACGCGTACTTTAAGGTTTAATCTTGTCTAATATCATCTGTATATTGTATAAAATCATTTGCCTTATACCAACTGTATATTGTATAAAATCACTATACGATTAAATAAACAAATAACCACCACAGTCACACAAAATCAGTGTTCAGAGAGTTTTAATTGTCGGCACACTTCTCGAAATTAACGATGGACATCCTAACAATGCGAATGGTCCTCGCCGATACCCCAGGAGCAACAGTGTCCCTAATTTGCTGGGAAGTGGCGGTGCGGTCCCCTACGGCACTGCGTAGGATCCTACGGTCTTGGCGTGCATCCGTGCGTCGCTGCGGTCCGGTCCCAGGTCGACGGGCACGTGCACCTTCCGCCGACCACTGGCGACAACATCGATGTACTGTGGAGACCTCACGCCCCACGTGTTGAGCAATTCGGCGGTACGTCCACCCGGCCTCCCGCATGCCCACTATACGCTCTCGCTCAAGTCCGTCAACTGCACATACGGTTCACGTCCACGCTGTCGCGGCATGCTACCAGTGTTAAAGACTGCGATGGAGCTCCGTATGCCACGGCAAACTGGCTGACACTGACGGCGGCGGTGCACAAATGCTGCGCAGCTAGCGCCATTCGACGGCCAACACCGCGGTTCCTGGTGTGTCCGCTGTGCCGTGCGTGTGATCATTGCTTGTACAGCCCTCTCGCAGAGTCCGGAGCAAGTATGGTGGGTCTGACACACCGGTGTCAATGTGTTCTTTATTGCATTTCCAGGAGTGTATATAAATGACCTAGTAGATAGCGTCGGTAGTTCCATGCGGCTTTTCGCGGATGATGCTGTAGTATACAGAGAAGTTCAGCATTAGAAAATTGCAGCGAAATGCAGGAAGATCTGCAGCGGATAGGCACTTGGTGCAGGGAGTGGCAACTGACCCTTAACATAGACAAATGTAGTGTACTGCGAATACATAGAAAGAAGGACCCTTTATTGTATGATTATATGATAGCGGAACAAACACTGGTAGCAGTTACTTCTGTAAAATATCTGGGAGTATGCGTGCGGAACGATTGGAAGTGGAATGATCATATAAAATTAATTATTGGTAAGGCAGGTGCCATGTTGAGATTCATTGGGAGAGTCCTTAGAAAATGTAGTCCATCAACAAAGGAGGTGGCTTACAAAACACTCATTCGACCTATACTTGAGTATTGCCCATCAGTGTGGCATCCGTACCAGGTCGGGTTGACAGATGAGGTGGAGAAGATCCAAAGAAGAGCGGCGCGTTTCGTCACAGGGTAATTTGGTAATCGTGATAGCGTTACGGAGATGTTTAGCAAACTCAAGTGGCAGACTCTGCAAGAGAGGCGCTCTGTATCGCGGTGTAGCTTGGTTTCCAGGTTTCGAGAGGATGCGTTTCTGGAAGAGGTATCGAATATATTGCTTCTCCCTACTTATACCTCCCGAGGAGATCACGAATGTAAAATTAAAGAGATTCGAGCGCGCACGGAGGCTTTCCGGCAGTCGTTCTTCCCGCGAGCCATACGCGACTGGAACAAGAAAGGGAGGTAATGAGAGTGGCACGTAAAGTGCCCTCCGCCACACACCGCTGGGTGGCTTGCGGAGTATAAATGTAGATGTAGATGTAGAACAGCGACATTGGACTGTTGACCACTGGAAACATGTTGCCTGGTCGGACGACTCTCGTTTCAATTTTTTATCGAGCTGATGGCAGTGTACGGGTGTGGACACAACCTCATGAATCCATAGACCCTACATGTCAGCAGGGGACTGTTGAAGGTGGTGGAGGCTCTGTAACAGTGTGAGGCGTGTGCAGTTGGAGTGATATGGGACCCCTGATACGTCTAGATACGACTCTGACAGATGACACGTACTTAATCATCCTGTCTGATCACTGCATCCATTAATGTCCATTGTGCATTCCGACGGACTTGGGCAACTGCAGTAGGACAATTCGACATCCCACACGTCCAGAATTGCTACAGAGTAGCTCCATGAACACTCTTCTGAGTTTAAACACTACCGTTGGCCACCAAACTTCCCAGACATGAGTTAAGATCCATGTAAGTAAATTTTACGATTGGAGAGACTTTGCTCGCATATCGAGCCCAGAGTTCAAAAGTCAACCGCGCCGCGAAACAGTTATACGTGCATTCGTAAAAATCACTAGTAGTGCACGGTACATCCAAACCGTCATCGAACCCATCGTTCTACCATTCCTAGACCGGCAAGGGAACTTGCTGTTCCAACAGGACAATGCACGTCCGCATGTATCCCGTGCCACCCAACGTGCTCTAGAAGGTGTAAGTCAACTACCCTGGCCAGCAAGATCTCCGGATCTGTCCCCCATTGAGCATGTTTGGGACTGGATGAAGCGTCGTCTCACGCGGTCTGCACGTCCAGCACGAACGCTGGTCCAACTGAGGCGCCAGGTGGAAATGGCATGGCAAGCCGTTCCACAGGACTACATCCAGCATCTCTACGATCGTCTCCATGGGAGAATAGCAGCCTGCATTGTTGCGAAAGGTGGATATACACTGTACTAGTGCCGACATTGTGCATGCTCTGTTGCCTGTGTCTATGTGCCTGTGGTTCTGTCAGTGTGATCATGTGATGTATCTGACCCCAGGAATGTGTCAATAAAGTTTCCCCTTCCTGGGACAATGAATTCACGGTGTTCTTATTTCAATTTCTAGGAGTGTATATTGTCAGTCTGTGGGCGCCATCGGATGCGGATACGGAAGGGCATGTGGTGAGCACATTACTCTCGCGACCGTTGTCAGTTTTCGTGAGCGGTACCATTACTTCTAAACATGAAATGGCTGGGTCTATACCCATGATGCGTATGAAGAGCCAGCGTCCTTGAAAAATACTCTGCCTTTCGAAATGATCCTTGTTGATGCGCATTCGGGGGTTATGCGGTATCGGCTAGGCGTCGCTTGTCCGCTGGGTAGATGATGGTAGTGGCTATGAAGATATGATTGTATGTTTGCTTACGAGATTCTTATGACTAGTGCCTGAATTGGCGGTGGATGGTAGTGATTGGTGCTCTCTGGTCAGGGTTGTGATCCCTTCCCAGAGAGTTGATGAGTTGATGTGGTGATGCGTTGGATGTTTAATAGAATTTTAATGATTTCTGCTTAATAAGATGATAGAATGATGGCTGTCCTAGCATTGCTCTGATCTCCTCATTGCTCGACAACCACGGAGCGTCTGTAACGATTCAGAAGGTTTTGTTTCGGAGCATTTCAAGGTGCTTGAGGTTGGTGTCTGCTGCCATGCTCCACGCCTCAGAGCCGTAGAGGATGACAGGATGATTCTCTTCCAAATTTTGAGTTTGGCAGGTACTGTATGTCCCCTGCCTTTTAGAAGTGGATATAACTGAAAGAGCCGGGCGGAGCCCTTCTTTCTGGCCTCCCTGATGTGGTGTGGGAATGTCAGATTTTTGCCGAGTTTTAGCCCCAGGTAAGTAACGACTTCTTTCCAGGGTAGTACCTGATCGTTGTGTGTGATGTTAATTATGGGGCGTTTGATTTTGTGACTGAATAGGATTGTCTGGCATTTGTATTTATCTTTATCTTCCACAGATTGCACCACTTCGTCACTTTATCTAGG
Source organism: Schistocerca cancellata (assembly GCF_023864275.1). Classification (NCBI taxonomy): domain Eukaryota; kingdom Metazoa; phylum Arthropoda; class Insecta; order Orthoptera; family Acrididae; genus Schistocerca; species Schistocerca cancellata. The sequence goes on from NC_064634.1 coordinate 192,963,119, forward strand.
TGGCGTTGTAGGCTGTAGGCTAGATAGTTTATGTTCCTGCCACTGTGGTACAGTGCAGTATCATTTGTATAGAGGGCAATGTTACTGCCCAGCTCTTTCGGCAGATCATTGGTGTACAGGAAGTATAGGAGGGGGCCAAGCACAGATCCCTGTGGGACAGCTGCTTCTATGGGTTTTAGAACACTGGTTGCAGTGTCTACTACGGAGTAGAGTTTTCTTTCTACCAAGAACGATTTGACTATTTTTAGCAGATGGAGTGGGCAGTTCATCTTAGACAGTTTGTATAGCAGGCCGCCATGCCAAACCCGGTCGAACGCCTTTTCTATGTGCAGGAAAATGGCCGCGGTGCTGTTACCCCGGCCCTTCTCTGTGTAGATGTGCTCCAACAGACGAATGGCTTGCTGTGCTGTGCTGTGCCCAGCACGAAAACCGAATTGCTCAGGGATAAGGATGTTGTTTGCGGATAGGAACTGAAGGAGCGAATTTTGTATGAGGATTTCGAGTAATTTGGACAGCTGATTTAGCAGTGAAATGGGACGATAGTTTTGAGGGAACACATGGTCATTATTGGGTTGGGGGATTGAAATTACTTTTGCGACCTTCCAGGCTGAAGGGAAATACTGTGCAGGAAGGCAGCTGTTTAGGATGGCTGTGAGGTGGGAGATTGTTCGTTGGGGGAGGGCCTTAAGGAAAGGTGGTTTGATGGTGTAAGGACCTGGGACTATTACTTCTCAGTCAAGTAGCTCCTCAACTGGCCTCACAAGGGCATCCCGCTCCCGAACAGCGCTCGGCAGACTCGGACGGTAACACTTCCTAAGTGCCAGCCAAACCCGACAGCACTTAACTTCGGTGACCTGACGGGAACTGGTCTTACTACTCTGGCCATGTCGTTGACTCAATAAGTAATGCAACACATTTATTTCTGAAAACAGGCTGGTTTTACTCAGGATTCCAATACACCATATTATTCCCCAGCCAACGGCCTTGTGTAACGCCCCAAGGAGAGAAAACCCCAATTAACAAACTTTGTGGAAACTTAAAGTAGGGAAGTGAGTCATCTTGACAGTGACGGCAACTACTGACGATAAAATCTAAATTGGTAATATTTTGATTAACACCTATATTATTCAATTACTGGTAATAGCACACAAAAAGGGGAGATAAAAGGAAAGGGTTATCCTCGATTCTCTATCAAGCATCTATAGAATAAATTCAAAATGATATGAACGGAGGTTAAATCCAAGAAAGTAATTCATCAAAGATAACATTTACCATGGAAGAGAGTTGTAGCTGCAGCGAAAAGGAAATTCAATGCCTCTACAGTGCAACTCAGATATGGAAATGTTCAGTTGGTTGCTCTTTAGTCACTCTACAGTACTTTTCCGATAGTTGTCTGGACACAAACACTGTTAGATTGTCTCAGTTTTGGAAGTTTGATAATTCGTGAGGTAGAGACTGAAGTCTTGCTTAGGCTTACGACTGATGAAAGTTAACCTTTACCGTTCTCAACGCGACGTTGAGATGAGTGTTAGACTTCAATTGAGTCATATTGGTTTATCGGACTTAGCCTTCGTACTGATGAACAGTTACAAACCTTGAGGGCAATGGATCAACGACAGAAAAACAATTCGTGGTATTGAGTAGGACACAATAAAACGAAGACACGAAGAAAGACAAGTACGCCGACTAATCAAAACTTGCCGTCAGCGTCACGATTACTGAACTGAACAGAAGTTAATCTTGAATGACTTATCGGTGTGCGTGTGTTGTAGGAACAAACAATTAATTACAGAAAGAACAATAAGATCTGAATCAAAAGATAAATCTAACGTGTCGCCTAACTCTTTAAACATTTTAAGTGACTAAGTGAGTACATGAATAATGGACAGTGAAGAGTGATTAGTTTAAACCAGTATTACGGCGTATTTAACTACTACTACTGTAAGTAGGCTGTTTAGGTTTTTATATTGGTAACGCCACGTAGCGCTCTGTATGAAAATCACTGGCTGTGCTGTGTGCAGTCTGTGGCTAGTTTGCATTGTTGTCTGCCATTGTAGTGTTGGGCAGCTGGATGTTAACAGCGCGTAGCGTTGGGCAGTTGGAGGTGAACCGCCAGCAGTGGTGGATGTGGGGAGAGAGAAACTTGTAAGTAACTGTACATTTCACTGCACACATTTCTGTTGGTCATAGTATATGGACAATATGTGAGAAGTAGGCACTGATAGTGTTTGCACGTGTGTTAATAATTCAGCAAGAGACTGGATAACAGCATTGCTGGTTCAAAGGACATTTCAAAAAAAAAATTTGTGAGTGCACAGGTGGTGGTTATGGACTTGCTATATTATCCGCAAGACTCGTCAATGGTGATTGTGCACCTGCACAGTCACAACAGATGGCTGCTGGCCATCTCTACAAGGACTACAGTGGGTCTACACCTTTGATGACTCACCAATACCATTATTTCTAGAAGAACTGCACTGGTTCTGCACCTCTGGTGGCCCACCAATACCACAATCTCTACCAGGACTACAGTGGTTCTGCACCTCTGGTGGCCCACCTATACCATACTCTCCACCAAGACTATAGTGGGTCTGCTCTGGGATGACCTACCTACCAATATTCTTCGAAACGTCGAATGACTCTGCTGTGGGTTTGCTCTGTTGTGGCCCATTACCTGTCTGCATGTCGAGAGTCAGCACTGTCTTTCCGTTGGAAGGACAACACTACTTATTCAAGAGTGCATGGAAATCCACTACTTCCGTGTGCATTTTCTTTTACTGCTCAGCCTTTGAGAAAAACATTGCAATTTTACTGTGATGAATGATCAGGACTGTCTTTATGGACTGTGAGAAAATTTTAGCTTTTGACCAACATTGTATCTATTAAGTATGTGCATTTGATATATTTGTTATTGTAATTATGAAAAATTGGCCACTGCCCAAACCAATTTGTAAAATTTTTGTGGGGAGCATGGGGACTATGTAAGTAGGCTGTTTAGGTTTTTATATTGATAACGCCACGTAGCGCTCTGTATGAAAATCACTGGCTGTGCTGTGTGCAGTCTGTGGCTAGTTTGAATTGTTGTCTGCCATTGTAGTGTTGGGCAGCTGTATGTTAACAGGGCGTAGCGTTGGGCAGTTGGAGGTGAGCCGCCAGCAGTGGTGGATGTGGGGAGAGAGATGGCGGAGTTTTGAAATTTGTAAGACTGGATGTTATGAACTGCTATATATATTATGACTATTAAGGTAAATACATTGTTTGTTCTCTATTAAAATCTTTCATTTGGTAACTATCCCTATCAGTAGTTAGTGCCTTCCATAGTTTGAATCTTTTATTTAGCTGGCAGTAGTGGCGTTCGCTGTATTGCAGTAGTTCGAATAATGAAGATTTTTGTGAGGTAAGTGATTTGTGAAAGGTATAGGTTAATGTTAGTCAGGGCCATTCTTTTGTAGGGATTTTTGAAAGTCAAATTGCGTTGCGCTAAAAATATTGTGTGTCAGTTTAAGCACAGTCCTGTATAATTGTTCAAAGGGGACGTTTCACTACTACGTGATCAGGGCCAGTGGACCGCACGCATCTACAAGTTTCCTCCTCCACTGTATTCTGTCCATTGCTGCTATCCGCCATCCGTCCACATCTATTGACACTTGTTTTAAACCTTCATGGAGTTCATCCCTTCAACGCTTCTTGGGTCTCCCTGGCGGTCTCTTTCCTGTAGGTGTGAAATCCAGGAGCTTCCGAGGCCATCTGTGATCCTCCATCCAGGCCACATGGCAGGCCCACTACACAGTTCCTGCTATGTTGGGCTGCTGGTATAGTTCCTCAAGTTAAACATTTACTCCAACATAAGTTATCTCTGGAGTTACGTCGGGCCGTTGTTAATAACTGGCCGTAGCAACGGCATAGCAACGGAATAGTAGACAGCAAATTTCCATCCTCGCTATGTATGATTTGAAAAACGACCGTAATGATGAAATCAAGAAACAAGATTTTATTTCATCACGGAAGTAACCGGGCATTAAAAAAATAAAAGTAAGCGATTGCAGTTTACCAGTTCGCACAAACTGAGAAGACTGTTGCGGACAGATAACAAAATATTTCTAAACTACGCGAGGAATTGTGTACTTACAAGAGTTTCAGGTGCTGCTCCACGTCACACCGACGGGGACGAACATCGTCACGAGTTGCGTCTCTTCCCGGCGGGTGTAGAAGGAGGGAAGGAACGCCACATCAGTTGGCGCCTACAGTGCGGGGCTCGACAACGCCAAGCGACACATCGTTCGACTACAGCGCGAGGCCTGACGTCGCCGGACTACACATCGTTTGGCACTTCACACCGACGACGCCGGCAGAGACAACGTGCGCAGCTCGACGCCTATGCGACTGCCACGTGAGGGTCAGCGCTTCGCGACTACGAGATATCTGCAGACGGAGCGACGCAGCGCGTCGGAAAACTGGTTCAGATGGCTCTGAGCACTATGCGACTTAACTTCTGAGGTCATCAGTCGCCTAGAACTTAGAACTAATTAAACCTAACTAACCTAAGGACATCGCACACATCCATGCCCGAGGCAGGATTCGAACCTGCGACCGTAGCGGTCACTCGGCTCCAGACTGTAGCGCCTAGAACCGTACGGCCACTCCGGCCGGCGTCGGAAAACTGTTCGAGAGCAGAACGCCGGTTGAGAGACAGCGACACAAGCTGCCGGCAGGGACGTGGGCGAAGCTGCAACAACCCCAAATACACGATCAACAGTAAGCACAAATCAAAATAAGTGATTATTCAGGTACGGTATTTTTCATTATTTTACCATATTGGTAATAGTGAGATTTTCATTGTGCTTCTGTTAGTAGGAATATATGTAGTGTCGTTTGAACATTGTAATTGAGGGGTTTGGCGCAAGAAGGAGGCAGCTCCACTTTTTGGCTCTATTGAGTTGGACATTCTATCACATACAAAAAAAAAAGCCCCGTCGTTTGGTGCAAGAGAGGCAGCTCCACCCACTAGTTTCAGAGAAATCCAACAGTTGGAGCTGCCTGTACTCCGAGTTTGCATGAAAACAGAGGCACCTCCGGGAGCTTCTTCCCCCAAAACAATAGCAAGAAGCCAGGTTGTGTTACATATTGTTCAGCAGACCGGTGTAAACATTACGCGTTCTCTGTGAGGGATATTTTTTATCAGGTTTACGATCTGTTTTGTGACTTCATCGTCACTTGATTTCACGGTTTCTGTCAATATGACTGATTCAGAAGAGGAAAGAGCGTTTAATTGTGACTCTTCAGAAAACTACGGCCTGGTGGTAATGAGACTTCTACTGATTCAGAAGAAGATTCAAGAAGCAGAGGCACAGTTGTTGGACCACTGAAGAGGAAAAAAAGGATCGCACAAGTAACAATGGGAATGGAACATAAGAAAACAGCGGAAGCTTGACTTCCAAAGAAGCACCAGAGCACGAGTGAAAAAACATGTCTCGCCGGACTACAGGTAATGAGCAGTATGCGACTTAACATCTGAGGTCATCAGTCCTCTAGAACTTAGAACTACTTAAACCTAACTAACCTAAGTACATCACACGCATCCATGCCCGAGGCAGGATTCGAACGTGCGACCGTAGCGGTCGCGCGGTTCCAGACTGAGGCGCCTAGAACCGCTCGGCCACACTGGCCGGCTTTGACGTCGAAGCAAGGCATCGTATTATTAATGCTTTTAAAGGCCTGAGGTGACTGAAGAGGAGCTAGAAGACTGAAGAAGAACTGTAACATTAATGTATTATGCCAATAATGTTGTAATTTCTTTATTAATAAATGTTTTTTAAACTGAAATATGGTTAATTATGAAGAAAATGGTCCTACAAAGAGTTTTTCATTCACTTGGGAGCAAAACGGAGGCAGCTCCAAAATTCAAAACTCTATTGCACGTACCTGAGTGCATGCATTTGTGCGCATTCTCGTCAGTAGTATTAGATGCCCCAAAGCCTAAAACAAGGCTGCCAATTTTTTCGTTTTGGTGAAAACTGAATTTTTAAAACGTTTCTTTTCATTTGCCACAAACTGCATAAAGTGGAGCTGCCTCCTTCTTGCACCAAACCCTTCAATTGTAGTAAACCGTAGTTAACAAGATTTTCCTTCATGTCAAAGCGAAGTAGGAGATTACGTAGCGATTCTGACAACAACATTTCAGAATCTGGTGATGAACTAAGTGAATTATCTGAACATGAGGAGATTAACAGAACAATTGTTAACTTAGGACGAGAATCGTTTATAGAGTCGGACAAAATTATTACTCCTAGTTATCTGGTTCTGGAATGGAAACTAAGGTTATGGAACTAGATGATAATAATTTGGATCCCACGGAGAAAGCAGGCGATGAATGCATGATGAATGTTGCACAAACTGGTTATGGAAATTTAGATATACTAAGTGCTATACTATCAAAGCTAAATATGTTGGGTGATTTAAATACTAAATTATCTGAAAAGCGGGAGATGCTAGAAAATAGATTATTTGCCATCGATGCTAGGATAATGCAGCAGCATGCCAAATTTAGGGATCCACAACATGCCTTAGAAAATAAATTTGCAGAACAACAGGCTAAAATGATCGTTGATTGGGAGGACAAGTTTATTTAACAGCAGGTTAACGTAGGTAATAAAATTGATAATATAGAATCCAGGTTAGTTAATCGAGAAAAATAACTTAAAATTATTGACCGTATAGACAAAATCCAGGAAAATGTAATTTTTCAGAACAGTTTGGGGTCGTATTGGAAAGGGTTATCAACTTGACTGAGAATCATTACAGTGTTACCGGAAAAATAGAGGGGTTAACCCCATGAACCATGGACCTTGCCGTTGGTGGGGAGGCCTGCGTGCCTCAGCGATACAGATAGCCATACCGTAGGTACAACCACAACGGAGGGGTATCTGTTGAGAGGCCAGACAAACGTGTGGTTCCTGAAGAGGGGCAGCAGCCTTTTCAGTAGTTGCAAGGGCAACAGTCTGGATGATTGACTGATCTGGCCTTGTAACAATAACCAAAACGGCCTTGCTGTGCTGCTACTGCGAACGGCTGAAAGCAAGGGGAAACTACGGCCGTAATTTTTCCCGAGGGCATGCAGCTCTACTGTATGATTAAATAATGATGGCATCCTCTTGGGTAAAATATTCCGTAGGTAAAATAGTCCCCCATTCGGATCTCCGGGCGGGGACTACTCAAGAGGATGTCGTTATCAGGAGAAAGAAAACTGGCGTTCTACGGATCGGAGCGTGGAATGTCAGATCCCATAATCGGGCAGGTAGGTTAGAAAATTTAAGAAGGGAAATGGATAGGTTAAAGTTAGATATAGTGGGAATTAGTGAAGTCCGGTGGCAGGGGGAACAAGACTTCTGGTCAGATGACTACAGGGTTATAAACACAAAGTCAAATAGGGGTAATGCAGGAGTAGCTTTAATAATGAATAGGAAAATAGGAATGCGGGTAAGCTACTACAAACAGCATAGTGAACGCATTATTGTGGCCAAGATAGATACGAAGCCCACACCTACTACAGTAGTACAAGTTTATATGCCAACTAGCTCTGCAGATGACGAAGAAATTGAAGAAATGTATGATGAAATAAAAGAAATTATTCAGATAGTGAAGGGAGACGAAAATTTAATAGTCATGGGTGACTGGAATTCGAGTGTAGGAAAAGGGAGAGAAGGAAACGTAGTAGGTGAATATGGATTTGGGGTAAGAAATGAAAGAGGAAGCCGCCTGGTAGAATTTTGCACAGAGCACAACTTAATCATAGCTAATACTTGGTTTAAGAATCATGATAGAAGGTTGTATACATGGAAGAACCCTGGAGATACTAAAAGGTATCAGATAGATTATATAATGGTAAGACAGAGATTTAGGAACCAGGTTTTAAATTGTAAGAGGCAGATGTGCACTCTGACCACAATCTATTGGTTATGACCTGTAGATTAAAACTGAAGAAACTGCAAAAAGATGGGAATTTAAGGAGATGGGACCAGGATAATCTGAAAGAACCAGAGGTTGTACAGAGTTTCAGAGAGAGCATAAGGGAACAATTGACAGGAATGGGGGAAAGAAATACAGTAGAAGAAGAATGGGTAGCTTTGAGGGATGAAGTAGTGAAGGCAGCAGAGGATCAAGTAGGTAAAAAGACGAGGGCTAGTAGAAATCCTTGGGTAACAGAAGAAATATTGAATTTAATTGATGAAAGGAGAAAATATAAAAGTGCAGTAAATGAAGCAGGCAAAAAGGAATACAAACGTCTCAAAAATGAGATCGACAGGAAGTGCAAAATGGCTAAGCAGGGATGGCTAGAGGACAAATGTAAGGATGTAGAGGCTTATCTCACTAGGGGTAAGATAGATACTGCCTACAGGAAAATTAAAGAGACCTTTGGAGATAAGAGAACCACTTGTATGAACATCAAGAGCTCAGATGGAAACCCAGTTCTAAGCAAAGAAGGGAAAACAGAAAGGTGGATGGAGTATATAGAGGGTCTATACAAGGGCGATGTACCTGAGGACAATATTATGGAAATGGAAGAGGATGCAGATGAAGATGAAATGGGAGATACGATACTGCGTGAAGAGTTTGACAGAGCACTGAAAGACCTGAGTCGAAACAAGGTCCCCGGAATAGACAACATTCCATTGGAACTACTGACGGCCTTGAGAGAGCCAGTCCTGACAAAACTCTACCATCTGGTGAGCAAGATGTATGGAACAGGCGAAATACCCTCAGACTTCAAGAAGAATATAATAATTCTAATCCCAAAGAAAGCAGGTGTTGACAGGTGTGAAAATTACCGAACAATCAGTTTAATAAGCCACAGCTGCAAAATACTAACACGAATTCTTTACAGACGAATGGAAAAACTAGTAGAAGCCGACCTTGGGGAAGATCAGTTTGGGTTCCGTAGAAATACTGGAACACGTGAGGCAATACTGACCTTACGACTTATCTTAGAAGAAAGATTAAGGAAAGGCAAACCTACGGTTCTAGCATTTGTAGACTTAGAGAAAGATTTTGACAATGTTGACTGGAATAGACTCTTTCAAATTCTAAAGGTGGCAGGGGTAAAATACAGGGAGCGAAAGGCTATTTATAATTTGTACAGAAACCAGATGGCAGTTATAAGAGTCGAGGGACATGAAAGGGAAGTAGTGGTTGGGAAGGGAGTGAGACAGGGTTGTAGCCTCTCCCTGATGTTATACAATCTGTATATTGAGCAAGCAGTAAAGGAAACAAAAGAAAAATTCGGTGTAGGTATTAAAATCCATGGAGAAGAAATAAAAACTTTGAGGTTCGCCGATGACATTGTAATTCTGTCAGAGACAGCAAAGGACTTGGAAGAGCAGTTGAACGGAATGAATGGTGTCTTGAAGGGAGGATATAAGATGAACATCAACAAAAGCAAAACGAGAATAATGGAATGTAGTCGAATTAAGTCGGGTGATATTGAGGGTATTAGATTAGGAAATGAGAGACTTAAAGTAGTAAAGGAGTTTTGCTATTTAGGGAGCAAAATAACTGATGATGGTCGAACTAGAGAGGATATAAAATGTAGACTGGCAATGGCAAGGAAAGCGTTTCTGAAGAAGAGAAATTTGTTAACATCGAGTATAGATTTAAGTGTCAGGAAGTCATTTCTGAAAGTATTTGTATGGAGTGTAGCCATGTATGGAAGTGAAACATGGACGGTAAATAGTTTGGACAAGAAGAGAATAGTAGCTTTCGAAATGTGGTGCTACAGAAGAATGCTGAAGATTAGATGGGTAGATCACATAATTAATGAGGAAGTATTGAATAGGATTGGGGAGAAGAGAAGTTTGTGGCACAACTTGACCAGAAAAAGGGGGTCGGTTGGTAGGATATGTTCTGAAGCATCAAGGGATCACCAATTTAGTATTGGAGGGCAGTGTGGAGGGTAAAAATCGTAGTGGGAGACCAAGAGATGAATATACTAAGCAGATTCAGAAGGATGTAGGTTGCAGTAGGTACTGGGAGATGAAGAAGCTTGCACAGGATAGAGTAGCACGGAGAACTGCATCAAACCAGTCTCGGGACTGAAGACCACAACAACAACAACTAGGCGTATTAATGATTTAGAGGAACAATCAAGCAGTAATGTTAAGCCGGAAAATGAACAAATAGATAGGCGTACGAAAACTAATTGCGAGAGAAAACGTCCGCGAGTACAACATAGCGCGTATACAGGTGAGCCATGGGAAGTAAACAGCCAATCGGATGAGGAGGATGATTCCTATGTTCAAAGAAGTTGTATTTCATCATTAAAGGTAGAACATAGTATTTTCAAAAGTAGACAATTTCCTATTTTTTCGAGTGAAAAGAACGACATTATACCCCAAAGTATTTATTAATTCTTTTAAAAGGATATTTCCACGTAGTTGGAAAGAGTATGACAAACCACAATTGATTGTATCAAGAATTGTAGGAGAAGCAGCATTGTGGGCCGCTGAGAAAAGCGAAACCTGCAATACGTGTTCCCAATTTGAGAAACTATTTCTACCAAAATATTGGTCAGATTACGTAATGAGGTTTATCAGCCTGAATTTTACAATTAAAAGAAAGAAACATTGAGACAATATTTTGAACGTTATTTCAACAAGACACGTTATTGGACTGAACCGATTTCGAGTAGGGAGGTTATTAGAATATTAAAAGGCAGATTACCTTTTAATACCAGAGAGAAACTTATACATATACCCGATAGTGATGTAGCACGATTTCCGTCAGTAATGGATCCGATCGACATGCTGATGGAAGATGCGAGACAATGGACGAATAAAAATAGTAATTATGATTCTAGGAATAATGTGTGTAGCAATCAATGGAATAATGGTAATCAAAGTAATAGTCATTCTCCAGACTTTAACGGAAGTAACAACAAGTCTAAGAACAGTAATGGACATGTGGATCGCGCACAAAAGAATAATCCAAATTAGAATATGAATTACAAATACTCTGTAGGGAATTTCGTAGGAAATAATAACCAAATACCAGGCGCAGGAGGTTTTCTACGGGTGAACGTTGAAAATACAAATAGGAAAAGAAAGTTTGGGGGTCGGCAGTCGTCAAACAATCCATGTTGCGACGATGGCCGTAGGGTTAATTAAGCTTCTATGGAGCCACCGAATAAATCAAATTGGGGAACGTATCAGATGAATAATGTAGGTTGGACAAACACTAATACTACGGGAACGTCTTCTGGATCTACCAGACCTATACCGTTGACAGATGGGAGAAATGTACTTGCAGGTAATACATTTCCACCAACAGGAAATGAAATTCATTTAGTAGAGGTACATGAACCGCCGAGGAACCTGAATGACAAGGGACGTCACACTTGCTGCAGTTCCCGTTAGATCACCAAAGTTCAAGCGCTGCCGGGATTGGCAAGCACTTAGAGGGGTGTATGCGAGTCTGCCTGGTGCTGTTACCAAGCAAGGCGCGCTCAAACATTGTAAGGCTATTTGAGTAGCTACTTGATCGAAAAAGAGCGGCTCCAGGCACGGAAACTGACAACAGCCGGGAGAGCGATGTGCTGACCACATGCCCTTCCATATCTGCATCCAATAACGCCTATAGGCCCAGTATGACACAGATATCTGTCAGAACAGTTGGGCCTGACCAATATCCTTTCCTACAAAACCCTATTTTTCAACATTCCATTCAGTACGTTCTCTTTATGCCACCTTATTGGGAGGACCTATGTGCCCGCATGGTACCACTGTACTGGTCGACGTCGGAGCCAACCCCTTGCTGCACCAATAACATCCCCATCGTCCACGTACTGCTTCCTGCAGCGTGCGTCCTTCAGTGGGCCAAACAAACGGAAGTCTGAAGGTGCGAGATCCAAGCTGCAGGGTTGACGAGGGAGATCAGTCGAATGACGTTTTGTGAGATCCTCTCAGGTGCTCAGACTTGAGTGGGGCCTTGCGTTGTCATGGAGAAGCTGAAGTTAGTTCGCATTTTCATGGCGACACAAACACTGAAGTTTTTCTTCAGTTTCCAGGGTAGCACAATACTCTTCAGAGTTGATCGTTGCAGCATTATGGAGACCGTCAAACAGAATAACTCCTTTAGTGCGGCAGAAAATCGTGTCCATGATTTTACAGGTTCACGGTGCGGCTCTGAAATTTTCTTCGAAAGAGAAGTGGTACAGTGCCTCCCTAGTTCGTCGTTTAGTGTCCGGTTCGAAGTGATAAACCCATGTTTCCAGAGTGAGATTTTCATTCTGCAGCGGTGTGTGCGCTGATATTAAACTTACTGGCAGATTAAAACTGTGTGCCGGACCGAGACTCCAACTCGGCACCTTTGAATTCGCGGGCAACTGGTCTAGCGACTGAGCTACCAAAGCACGACTCACGACCCCTCCTTACAGCTTCATTTGTGCCAGTACCTCGTCTTCTACCTCTCAATCTTCACAAAAGCTCTTCTGCGAACCTTGCAGAACTAGATACTTGTATGGATATGGTGTCTGTTCTTTCGGACATGTCCAAAAGAACAGACACCATTGATGACTTGCAGCCGTCTAGAACGAAGTTAGAATTATATATTAATACCTTCAGCACCTGCAGTCGCGCTATCCTCTGTGCCCTCAGTGGCTCAGATGGATAGAGCGTCTGCCATGTAAGCAGGAGATCCCGGGTTCGAGTGTCGGTCGGGGCACACACTTTCACCTGTCCCCGTTGATATACCTATATCAAAGCCGGTCAACAGCGGAAGGTATTAATAAAGTTCTAATTTCGTTCTAGACGGATGCAGATCATCAATGGTGTCTGTCCTTCCGGATATGTCCGAAATAACAGACACCATATTCATATAAGTATATAGTTCTGGAAGTACCG